>NC_056735.1:1163603914-1163788914 GCF_019279795.1 Protopterus annectens | reverse complement strand
CCCTCCTCAGCCATCTATAAACTGGCAAGGAGGAAAATAGAGAGACAGCCAAGGAGGTCATGGCCAGCATCATGTGGCATTAGGACTGGAAGAGCTTTTCTGAATGCATTTAACTCCCCTCTCCCCCTGGTGGCATGCAAACATAGTGCAATGCTTGCTATTCTGAATTTTATGAAGGTAACCATACCAGCAACTGCAGACATGTCCTCACATATCCATGTGCATCCTAGAGGCTTAAATACATAGACATCCACTAGGTGGTGCTCCTGCAGTGGGACTCCACAGGCTCAGGCTCCACCCCCATAAAACAGGTGAGCAGGCATCTTCCTCTGTCACACCTATTCCCTCACCTGCTGGCTCCTTCAACACCCAGAACCCACTAAGACTAATATAAGATAGTTAATTCACTGTCAGGACAAAAGTATCTGTTACATAAACACAACTCACCGTAAAGTACAACTTTGCAACAAACACATTAAGCATGCCTGAAACTCATAATGTTTAGATTATCAAAGTCTATAGACTGAGTATATTTAAATATGCATGAACAGCTTTGTTACAGCCATTTGCTGAATGGCACAACGTTTGCTTCACACTAATTTTATTATAAGGAAAGAGCAAAGATATCTACAACATCAAATACGTTTTGTGATGTTATTTTGTGTACAACATTCCCTAAACTCAGATTCAGTTTTATCACATGCTTGTGCCTAAGCACATTATATACACTTATACTCAAGTTTACTTATACTCTTATACCTAAACACAGTACAATCATATACAAAAGAAAAACAATAATAATACAAAATAATATAAGTTAAGGCTGCCAACCTGTCAAGTAGATGGGTAAATAAAACAATATAATTAAAAATCAAGATAAAAAAGAAGTGTTTTGAGAGACATTTTAAATCCATGCATAGTCAAAGACTCCCAAGGCCACTGTGATAGTAGGTTCTAAAGGTGTGAGTCCTGATAGAAGAAAGGCCAACCCCCCCACCCCAAGACACATCCTTGGAACTACTAGCAAAACTAAAGTGAGTGAAAGTAGGGAAGGGTAAAAGATAAGGCATAAGCAGATAACATAAGGGGACCCAAATCATATAAACCATGACAGAGCAGCGTGAGAACCTTATAAATGATATAAGATCACACAGACGGCCAGAAATGTTTGATAGGACTCCTGTAACAATGCACTAACAAGATATATGGATAAATAGCCAGGGTGCAGAGTTCTGCAACAGTTGTAGATGATCAAGTGCCACATCAGGAAGCCTTGGGTAGAGGGGATGGCAGTAATCTACTTTAGAAGAAACTAAAGCATGGATGATCTTCTGTTAGGTCTTCAGAAAGAAGAAGATGTTTAATATAGAAAGTGTTCTTGAGGTACAACAACATGACGTAAAGCTGCTGACACCTGATCCTTAGGTGTTAGTTAATTGTTAAGAATGATTCCAAAGTCCTTTTACCTTTCAAACAACATCTATTCTGTCACACCCATAAATAATGTAGGGGTTCAAGGCCAGACAGTTTGAATATTTCAGCACAGACTGAAAAGCTATGGCTCATCCATATACGGATACAGTCCAGATTGTTTAGTAATAAACTCAGGACTGAATAACCACTCCTAGGGGCAGCATGTACACAAGGAAGAGATTAGGACCCAAATAGACCCATGTGAGCAGATTCAGAGAGTCACAGGTTCATAGCTTACTACTAGGCAACAAAGCAGTTAAGCTATTTGAAACCTGCCCCCTGCAGCACCATTGGGGTTTAGGCCTAGGGTAAATTTGCAGTTCCCCATCAATTTTTCTAAATTATATTTAAAGACAGTGAGAAAACTGCCTTGCTTTACAAAA
Source organism: Protopterus annectens (assembly GCF_019279795.1). Lineage (NCBI taxonomy): Eukaryota > Metazoa > Chordata > Ceratodontiformes > Protopteridae > Protopterus > Protopterus annectens. The sequence goes on along the minus strand of NC_056735.1, from coordinate 1,163,787,058 downwards.
GTGGGAGATTATTCAGAGGTGGGGGGTTATTTGGGAGAGGTACCTTTCATGCCAACTTGTGTTATTGATGTTACTATATAAACTTAGGCCACCTGATCTTATATTTTTCATTCTGAGCTTAAAGATAAGCAGTAGATCTAGCAGAACTGAATTTTTTACAACTTTGTACACCAGTCACAGATCACCATGTAGGAGTATGTAGGAGGTGAGGAACTGCTTCAATTTTTCAGAGTGGGTTAGGTGCTTGGACAGATACATGCCAAAGGTCACAGTGTATTCTAGGATGACCCTGATGAAGGATGAGTAGAGGGGAATGGCAATGCCTTTAGGATAGGCCCTTAGTAATCATCTTGGTGAGTAGAAGGATCTCCTAATGACAGTGTATACATGGTGGTCTAAGGAGAGTTCATGAACCATGAAGGTGCTGAGGTCTCTAATGATAATGTCTATTTTAAGGTGGGTATCATTTACAGGGTGGGTGGGTGAGAATTCTTGTTAACTATTTTTTTGGCATTCAGCTTTAGACTATGATCCAACACCACAAGTGTCTTTGTTAGGCCAACTTTGAGAATACAGGAATCTTCAGGGTAGATGATGAAAACACCAGTTTGCAATAATCCAAGAACTTGGTCAGCCAAAGGTCTTTAATGTCACTTTTGACATCAGAAAATTAAATGCCAGAGAGAGAGGTGCTCACAGAATGGAGCCCGGGGGTGCACTACTTGGGGCAAGACTCTTGGAAGGTAGTATGCCACCAACTCCAATAGAATGAGCTGTAGAAGTAAGCCACTTGCTAGTGTAGTTGGCTACTTAGGGATTCAGTCAATTACTTAGGGATTCAGTTAGTTACTTAAGGATTTACATTGAGTTTGTGACCAACTGGTCAGTAATACTAGAGTGGCTGCTGTGTCAAAGGCTTTAGCTAAGTCAGTGTAAGCTGAGTGGATGGAGTTACACTCATCTAGTGCTTTTGTGACTTTTCAAAGAAGTCATCAAAGTTTAATAAGCATGCTTTAAATTTTCACAAAGTCAGATTGATCTGGGTCAAGAGATTACAGATCCCGTGTCACTTTCATAATGATATGTTCCATCGTCTTGCAAACAATGCTGGTGAGCCTGACAGATCTATAGTTATAATGTCTGTGGTGGGGGTCTCCCTTGTGGAAAGGTACTACTACAGCTGTTTACTAGGTTTCTAGTACATATCTAGTAGACAGTCTAAAATCAGGTTAAATAGTTTAAGAAGGTGGTCCAAATAGTGCGCATTTCATACTGAGCAGGAAACAGCCCAGTATGCTGACTGGTCCCACAGATCTAGTGCTTTTGATCCTGGAGTGCACCTTTAGTACCTCATTTGAAGTGATTTGTGGCAGGGGGAAGTTATGGACTGGATAATTTTTACAGGGAAATTTGGAAGGTTCGGCAGAGAGGTGTTACAGCTGAATTTATCTGTTTGGATGGTGGGTGTATCTTTATGGTGTGAGTGGATGATGCCATTAGAGATAAGCTTGATGCAGTACTGGTTTATTTTTGAGATTCTTAATATAAATAAAGAATGCCTTGCAGTTGTCTGAACTGACATAACAACTTTAGTCTGTATTTAGCATTGCAGGATTAAATTTTACTCTTCAATTCTTTATTAACTCTTTGAAGTTGATTTTATTCCATTGAGATTTTGTTATTTGTTTAGGGCTATGAGCATTTTTCCTTTTGTTGTAAATGTTGTTTATGGTTGTGTTACAGCACATGTGTTTGTTTCTAAACTTAGCATTGTATTTGTGGCAAACAGGGATCTCTATGCAAGAGCTGAGATAGGAGTATTTACTTTCGGTATATGCAGTTGTACTTGTCATGTGGTTATCAAGGGGGGTTGTTGGACTGTCTCAAATCAGCAGCGAGCATGAGGAAGTTGTTTTTGGAGAATTCTCTAAATTGGTTAGGGTGGATGGTGACCTCTATTGGAGCCATATGGTGAATATTATAGGCTGGTGATCTGATTTCACCAATGGGAGATGACAAAAGTGGGGGAGCAGCAGAGGTAGTGCTACAGCAGGGCAAACAGGGTATGTGCCCTTCCATGAAACTGTGTGCCCCACTGACTGTCTAAGTACCTGGAATAAAAATTAAAAAAAGTCTCTCTTTTACTCTCTCTCTCTCTTTTATAATCTATACTAGCTACAAGATCAACATACCTCAAACAAAAGGGAATGCTTCTAGAAATGACAATCTAGGACATAGTATATGGAAATCCATATTTCTGGCAATTCATTCCCCAAATTACAGAATTCAACATTCCGAGTCCCAACCTTTCAGTTACTGCAGGAAGTCTACGAATTTAATGTTGATATTTTAACTATGAATACATTTTAATGTAGTTTGTTTTTTGTAAGCACACAGCTGTATTTGGGCTACAATACTTTGTCTGGCAATTAGCGCAGATGAGTAAGGCTATGCGTTGTTAAGGAGCTGTGTCCTATGGTAAGTATTTGAGTAAGGCTATGAGTTGTTAAGGGGCTGTGTCCTATGGTAAGTATTTGAGTAAGGCTATGAGTTGTTAAGGGGCTGTGTCCTATGGTAAGTATTTGAGTAAGGCTATGCGTTGTTAAGGAGCTGTGTCCTATGGTAAGTATTTGAGTAAGGCTATGAGTTGTTAAGGAGCTGTGTCCTATGGTAAGTATTTGAGTAAGGCTATGAGTTGTTAAGGGGCTGTGTCCTGTGGTAAGTATTTGAGTAAGGCTATGAGTTGTTAAGGGGCTGTGTCCTGTGGTAAGTATTTGAGTAAGGCTATGAGTTGTTAAGGGGCTGTGTCCTGTGGTAAGTATTTGAGTAAGGCTATGAGTTGTTAAGGGGCTGTGTCCTATGGTAAGTATTTGAGTAAGGCTATGAGTTGTTAAGGGCTGTGTCCTATGGTAAGTATTTGAGTAAGGCTATGAGTTGTTAAGGGGCTGTGTCCTATGGTAAGTATTTGAGTAAGGCTATGCGTTGTTAAGGAGCTGTGTCCTATGGTAAGTATTTGAGTAAGGCTATGAGTTGTTAAGGAGCTGTGTCCTATGGTAAGTATTTGAGTAAGGCTATGAGTTGTTAAGGGCTGTGTCCTATGGTAAGTATTTGAGTAAGGCTATGAGTTGTTAAGGGGCTGTGTCCTATGGTAAGTATTTGAGTAAGGCTATGAGTTGTTAAGGGGCTGTGTCCTATGGTAAGTATTTGAGTAAGGCTATGAGTTGTTAAGGGGCTGTGTCCTATGGTAAGTATTTGAGTAAGGCTATGAGTTGTTAAGGGGCTGTGTCCTGTGGTAAGTATTTGAGTAAGGCTATGAGTTGTTAAGGGGCTGTGTCCTGTGGTAAGTATTTGAGTAAGGCTATGAGTTGTTAAGGGCTGTGTCCTATGGTAAGTATTTGAGTAAGGCTATGAGTTGTTAAGGGGCTGTGTCCTATGGTAAGTATTTGAGTAAGGCTATGAGTTGTTAAGGAGCTGTGTCCTATGGTAAGTATTTGAGTAAGGCTATGAGTTGTTAAGGGGCTGTGTCCTGTGGTAAGTATTTGAGTAAGGCTATGAGTTGTTAAGGGGCTGTGTCCTATGGTAAGTATTTGAGTAAGGCTATGAGTTGTTAAGGGACTGTGTCCTATGGTAAGTATTTGAGTAAGGCTATGAGTTGTTAAGGAGCTGTGTCCTATGGTAAGTATTTGAGTAAGGCTATGAGTTGTTAAGGGGCTGTGTCCTATGGTAAGTATTTGAGTAAGGCTATGAGTTGTTAAGGGGCTGTGTCCTGTGGTAAGTATTTGAGTAAGGCTATGAGTTGTTAAGGGGCTGTGTCCTGTGGTAAGTATTTGAGTAAGGCTATGAGTTGTTAAGGAGCTGTGTCCTGTGGTAAGTATTTGAGTAAGGCTATGAGTTGTTAAGGGGCTGTGTCCTGTGGTAAGTATTTGAGTAAGGCTATGAGTTGTTAAGGGGCTGTGTCCTATGGTAAGTATTTGAGTAAGGCTATGAGTTGTTAAGGGGCTGTGTCCTGTGGTAAGTATTTGAGTAAGGCTATGAGTTGTTAAGGGGCTGTGTCCTGTGGTAAGTATTTGAGTAAGGCTATGAGTTGTTAAGGAGCTGTGTCCTGTGGTAAGTATTTGAGTAAGGCTATGAGTTGTTAAGGGGCTGTGTCCTATGGTAAGTATTTGAGTAAGGCTATGAGTTGTTAAGGGGCTGTGTCCTATGGTAAGTATTTGAGTAAGGCTATGAGTTGTTAAGGAGCTGTGTCCTATGGTAAGTATTTGAGTAAGGCTATGAGTTGTTAAGGGGCTGTGTCCTATGGTAAGTATTTGAGTAAGGCTATGAGTTGTTAAGGGGCTGTGTCCTATGGTAAGTATTTGAGTAAGGCTATGAGTTGTTAAGGAGCTGTGTCCTATGGTAAGTATTTGAGTAAGGCTATGAGTTGTTAAGGAGCTGTGTCCTATGGTAAGTATTTGAGTAAGGCTATGAGTTGTTAAGGGGCTGTGTCCTGTGGTAAGTATTTGATTCCTTCTGCTTTCATTTGTCTTCTGTGTGGCTCTGATCAAGTCACTTCCTCAGGCAGGACTACTGGGCTGTTAGAAAAATGAGTTACACTTTTTCTTTTGATTTCCTGCACTTTTCACATGGTCACTAATTAATGCTTCGCTATATGCTATTTCCAGCAGGTGTCTTGTATTTTAATGGGTTGCCAGATGCATTTTCAATACATGCTATGTCTGTTTTCAATGTGAGAATATTTTGTTTTGTTTAAAAAATTGCTGTCAGTCTTTTGGCTGCAAAATTTGAAATATTTAAATTAAATCCAAAAATCTGATCAGTACAAAATACTTACAGCTCGCTGTTCTTGAATTTGTGCTAAGAGATTCCTTTTCTCTTTTTACTTGGGCACAAATGTATTTGTGCGATTCTTCCACTTTTGTTGTAGTTACCAACTTGATTTGCTACACTGTAGCATACTAATACTTCATCCAGATCATAATTCTTTAGTATGGAAAATGTATTTATTTTCTGTATTGTGCATATTTCCAAGGTCTGTGGCATTTATTGCTTTTTTTTAATAGGGAAATATAGAAACGCACTTTCATGTTTAACAGTTGATTGTGGGTGAAATGATACCATGTAGGCCTCACCAGCTAGCTACTGTGTCCCTATTGTGCAGCAGCAAGAAAGAAAACCAGAAATCACCAATAGGGAGCAGATGGGTTGTGCTGGAGAGAACAAGACTGAGACATTTGATTCCTTTAGTGGGAAAGGAACTATTTGATGGAGGATGTTTACTTTGATAAAGTCAACAAAGCATTGTGCACATTTTTCTGCCATGGTTAGGTGTACCAATTAATGAAGAGGTTTGAAGAGTAATGCACCCCAGATAAAACCATCATGTCATAGTAACCTGAGAGGTAATAGCTGAACTAGTCGAGAACCATATCTGAAAGCCCATAGTAAGTGTGCAAAATATTCCAACAAGATTCCACAGTACACAGTACTGTCTGTTACTGATAGATCACAGAGGACCAGAACTGAATAATTCCACATATCTCATGCCAGCTGAAGGTCATTTATGCCCCAGTGACTGCAGTCTCATTGTAGTGCCTAACTAAAATCCATAATGAAATAGATCAAAAATATTATAAACCTTGAAATGTACCCTGCCTTATTGGTATAGAGGGATAAAGCCCTGCCCATGTCCCAGGTGAAACAAGTTCAACTACTGCATTGGGTGCTTGTAGGAGATGGTACAGGAGAGAAAATGAATGGTGACGCTTTGTCTGCTCAATCACTCTTCATGGGAGGGGATTAGGAAGGTATTAAAGAGCACAAAGGTAACTTTTGACTGCACAAGGTTTCATAAAACAACAAGTAACAAAGGACAGGTAAGGTATAGCGCTTTTCGTCCGGCTCGGTGACCGGACTTCTTCAGACAAATTCACATCTAGTACACACAATTTAAATATATCACGTTAATTGACCTAACACTAATTAAACGATTCCTAACAACCTTTCCTATCTCAACGAGTTCATATATAATTTCATTCAAATTACTGTGTAAAACCATTCATTTTAAAAACACTCATATTATATACTTAAATAAGTACTGAGTAGTTCATACATTCTTTTCCACACTTATTTTAAAAAATACAATACTAAATAGTTAAAAACGTCTCATAGTAGCAAGTCAACAATCAAATCATTAAATTTCTAACTAACAAATTTCTAAGTAAGCCGTTAACAAATATTCAAACATTTATATAAAGGCAAATGGTAATATTGTACACATATAATATTCATTATTGTTTGTTCCTCTTGTTAAAAATCATTGTTTTATTTTAATTCTTCATCTCTGTAGGCTTTTTAATTTAAGAATGCAAGCTATAGACATTATACTACGGTTTTCATTACTACTAGAAAAACAAGAGGTCCTATTGCAATTACGCTTAGATGCAGGTAGAAAGCCTGGGCTGAACGAGGTAACGTCTATAACTTGCATTCTTAAATGCAATTTTGATTCGGAAAGTCAATAAATCTGCAGACAACTGGCATAAAAACAGTTAATGCAGTTCTCCCTTTTAACTGAAGTCTGCTAAAGTATCATATGCACAGTTACAGGATGGGCTGTAGCACGTCAGCTTTAAAAGAAAGCATAACAGTTTCCCAACAGCTACCATCTCCTTTGAGATCTGTGACAAGTAATATGTATAATACTTAACTAGTCTGACTTTGTCTGGATACAGACAAGAGTACCTGCTACTTGGACTGAAACTTTCAACCTGTCTTTCTTAGGGAACAGAGCCCAGATTAAATGAGGGCTCATGAGCCAAAAGGTAGACATGGTAGTCACAAAATGGAGCAAGTTTGTCCAGAAAGGAGATAAAAGTCTTGTTTTATGCCTATATAAGCACATCTGATCATTCCTCTGAACTCACCATGGCACTTGACAGGTCTAATTAATGCAGGAGAAACAGCCTTTAAATGCCTGTATTGGATCAGCTCAAGGTCAGGGAGTAGAACCATGGAGACCTCAACTATAAACACTTCAAACCAGAGCAGGCTATGATCAGACCAAAAGACTGGCTTTACCACCAGGTCAGATGCCTTCGCAACAATGTGAAAAATCAAGTCCAAGTTATGGTCAGAACTATGGGTCACTGAAGTAATCACCTGAATAGTGCAAGAAACACATAAAGGAATGTCCTCACACAATTTAGTGGACAGTAGACATTCAGTGCCCAACATATATTCCACCCATTCATCACCTGTCATAGTCAAAGGAGTTGCTGACCCCATTGTACTCATGGAAAGCTGGAGAAGGTGAGATATTACTTAACCACCACATCCCTGAAACTATCCTGCCTCCAGTGCCTCCAGTGCTGTACAACAAAGAACCTGGGAACAAAGTCATCACCAAAGAAGGACCAAAATTAGCTTCCAGTCAAGTTTCTATTATAAGCATAAAGTCACTGGTCTGCAAAATGTCAGAGATGTTGCCAGGCTTGTTATGGATTAACCTCATGTTACTGTGTAGCATCCAGGGTAGTACGACAGGTGAGCAGGTCCATTATTCCTGCCTGATGTTAACACCAATGGCCAAAGGCACCTCCCTTAACAAAGGAATATGATAGATCACAGAAGCTTATAATCCCTGGCATCACATAGGAAACCTGATCAAGGTTCCCCTCCTCAGGAAACCCAACCAAGAATGCGAGAGAACTCCACCCACATGTTTCTACAAACAATGGTACAAACAGTAAAGTCAAGAAGAGATATATATCCATCCATCCATCCATCCACCCATCCACCCATCCACCCATCCATCCATCCATCCATCCATCCATCCATCCATCCATCCATCCATCCATCCAGAACCCCATTTTACCATTTTTGCACATGGCTTTGGGGTGTCAGTTTAACAGTGACAATCATCTAGACCCAATGATTACACAGCCAGGTGGCTAGCCCTGCCACATCACCATAGATATCACTTCCTTACTCTGTTTATGTGATATTCCTGTAGTTTCCTATTACTCTATCTCTCTTTATGGTGGTGAGCATGTCTATCAAATTGTTCACACTTGTTAGGAAGTTAGAGTAACAGGATATTAACCCTTTTTAACAAATACAATAAATGGATCTATTTTCTTTAGTTGACAGGTTTCCTGAGAAAGATAACCAAAAATGCAGCCAACTATCTGACAAGGAAACTTTTACATAAAGACGTTTTTCTGTGGGGGAGATCCACCCCTATGATTTCTACAAGGCTCTGCTTCCTGTACCCCAGCTTTTACCATAATCACTTCCAGCATTGGACAGACTGATGAAACCATCTTTAGGAGAAAATGATTCATTTTGGCCTTGTGCATACTTGGACAGACTGCTGAAGGTGTCATTCAGGGAAATTATTCATTTTGGTGCTTGTGCATGCATACTTGGATAGACTGCTGAAGGGGTCATTGTTGGGGAAATTATTCATTTTGGTGCTTGTGCATACTTGGATAAACTGTTGTAGGAGTCATTGGGGGAAATGTTTCATTCTGGTTCTTGTGCATACTTGGACAGATTGTTGGAGGTGTCGTTGGTAGAACTGAATCATTGGTGCTTGCACATACTTGGACAGACTACTAAAGGGTCATTGGGGGAAAGTGTTTCATTTTGATGCTTGCGCATACTTGGACAGTGCTGAAGGGGTCAATGAGGGAATGTTTAATTTTGGTGTTTGTGCATACTTGGACAGACTGCTGAAGGAGTCATTGGGGAGAAATGTTTCATTCTGATATTTATGCATACTTGGAAAACTGCTGAAGGTTATGTTGAGTAAAAAGATTCATTCTGGTGTTTGTACATACTTGGATCTTTTGAGGAAATGTTTCATTTTGGTTCTTGTACATACTTGGACAAACTGCTGAATGGGTCTTTGGGGGGAATATTTCATTTTAGTGATTGTGCATGCATGGACAAACTGCTGAAGGGGTCTTTGGGGGAAATGTTTCATTCTGGTGCTCCTCCATACATGCACAAACTACTGAAGGGATATTTTGGTGAAATGTTTAATTTTGATGTCAGTGAAATGCTTGTGCACACAGGGACAAACTACTGAAGGGATTGCAGAAAGCAAACAATGCAGTTACACTGCTTGATAGGCAGCAAAGCCAATCATAATTTTAATGTATATTCTTCTTGATTTTAAAACAAGAATATAATAAATCCTTCCACTATGTCACACCAAAGATTAAACCCCTAATGATCAGGCTCACGGAAATGTAAGTGTTTTTTTTTTTTTAGGGGCAGGCTCCTCTGCAACCCCATTGTGGAGGCGAGCCACTCGCACCCTCCAAATTTATATTACTAATCTCTTCTTGGTCATTGAAAAAAATAACATATTTCTCTGTCTCTCATGAAAGCAGTATCAGGGGGGCATACCTTTCAACCTCTTAGTGCAAGAAATCTGGACAAAGCCTAAAATAATGGGGTCAAAGGCTCAAAAATAGGGACAGATTTTAAATATTGCAGTTATAAAGTGCACACTTAGAAAGTTGCTAGAATAACAGGGTTTGTATTGGTATACATTTTCTAAAGGAAAGGAAGTCTGAAACAAGTGTATGCCACTATTTAATGGGTTCAATCAATGTGGATTTGCCAGCAAACCACAAATTGTATGAGGTGAAAATCTGGACATTCTGCAAAAATCTGGACAGTTGAGAGATATGGTCAATGGCCAGTGCTAAGTATGTTGCTTAGTACTCTGAAGGTCCACTTTGTTGCTTAGGTAAACTAAGGAGAAACTCAATTAAAAATGGCTTTGTCCAATCAAAAATGAGGCCTCACTCTACTCTGCATTCCTAATTGGCCTCTTGAGGTCTCCAGTAGAGTAACTTGAAATAATTACGATTACTGCAGTTTTGCAGAATAACAAATTGTGCTGCCCAAAGTATTATACTGTATGTCTGAGCGAGAGATTGGTGTAGGGCTTTGGAAATCTTTCTTCTCTAAAATGCATCTTGGAACATCTAAAACCTTATGGCTTAATACTGTTATTTCCACTGCAGTTATTACAGTGTAGTCTTGGTTAGTTAGGGTGTGCTGAAGAGATGCAGGTGACGACTACATTTGTTTCTTTGATCATGGTTTTTATTCAAGCAATCATTACATGAAAAGGTTGTGTAAAAAATGTAAAATGCATCTCAGAGCATATAGAACAGGGGTCTGCAAGCTGCAGCTCTGGAGCGGCATGTGGCTCTTCCACCCCTCTGCAGTGGCTCCCTGTAGCTTTGAAAAATAATGGTCACTCTACTGCACAACACACACACACACACACACACACACACACACACACAGAGACAATTAACAACAGACTTACTTATAAACTCTTAAACTTAAACTGCAGTTCTGCTGTTGCCATGCATGTTGCACACACACATGCTGATGAGTGGAGTGCGACCTGGCAGCAACTGCACAACAAAAAAGGTCCATACCTCTCATACCTCTCAAGTCTCACCACCAGAGAAATCTGGACAGAGCCACAGATAAAGGGGAACAAAGGAACAAAAATAAGGGCATACTTTAAATATTGCTCTGATAAATGTAGAAACTTGCTAGAATAACATGGTTTCTGTTAACATGCATTTTACACACACACACACACACACACACAAACACACACACACACACACACACACACACACACGCAGTCACCTTTCAACTGTGCTGATTTTCGCAGAATGTCCTGGCTTTTGCATCATATTTTTGGTCTGTTTCTCATAAAATTGTGGTTTTCTTGCAAATCATTGAGGGCTGAAGTCAGAAAAAAATAGACAGGCATTTGAGTTTCAGACTTTATACCATTCAGAAAATTTGTGCTAATGCAAAATCTGTTATTCTATCAACTTTCTAAGTTTGTAAGGGCAATATTTAAAAATTGTCCCTATTTTTGGGTCTTTGTGCCCCATTATTTATGGCTTTTGTCCAGATTTCTTGTTCTAAGAGGTTGAGATATGACACACACACACACACACACACACACACACTGACAGCAATTGAGCAATCCCAACAAAGGAACAAAAATAGGGTCAGATTTTAAATATTGCTCTTATAAACTTAGTTCTGTTATATTTAGTATAATAACTATATATAAAACTATATGCCATGTTATCTTCATTTTAGGGTTCAAATAGGTTTTGTAGCTCCTGATGAATATTATTTGGTGGGAGAGTGGCCAAAAATGGTTATTTTGATAGTGAAGGTTGTAGACCCCTGATCTAGAAACATCATGACTTGACTCTGGCTTAATGCAGTTGTTTCCTCCACAGTTGTCAGAGTACAGTCTTGCCTAGATAAAACATGTTGAATCAGTGAATGAATGAACCACTGAATGAATGAATAGCTGAAGAAAAAAATTAATAGTAAGACAGAAAAGGGAAGAAAAAAAATAATCTGGGCACCGGTTTGGGTGGGGTTATGGATCCTTTTCTTCTAGGGCAACAGTTTACCTAAGGCCAGCCCTCAGTATGGATATGTAAAGATATTACTTAGATGATTGCTGACTCATCTGAACTTCCTGCACCATGGATGTTAAACAGTTTCTTAGTTACTGAAACAATAATCACTTTGGTATTCAGTTTGTTTTGTGATTTGAATTATTTAGCACTGATTTTTTTAAATATAATGGTAACCAAAACCTTTCTCAGAATTATTTTCCCTCAAATCACCAGTTGTCAGTCTTCTCATATAATACAAAATATTCCAAAGTATCAGTCTCCATGACTGAAATGACTTTTTACACATTAACTAGATAGGTTGGTTGGTTATTGTTCCTTTTCATTCATGACCCAAGCTTAGAATGAGTAGCATAGCACAAAAACATCTTAAAAGCTACAGGACAATGATCCTGTCCCAGTGTAGATTAAACAGAATGCAGAAACAAATTAACAGTTTACATGCATGTTAGGGTATATCTATACCCATGTTAATATAAGGTTAAGTAAACTTGAGTATTTATAAACAGTGAGATGTTACATATCTACAAGCATATATGCACACACATGTACAATGCTTTGATAGTTTTCCTGATAATTTCATGTTTACAAGTTATTAAAGAGAAGAAACAGAGTAGACATAAGAGGGAGAGTTTTACATGACAACACACACATATATACAAACATATACACATTGCTTTGATAGTTTTCCTGATACATTCAAGTTTATGAGTTATTTAAGAGAAGAAACACAGTGGAAGTGAAATGTTTTTACATGAATACAAACCTATATATAAACATATATTTTATATATATATATATATATATATATATATATATATAGTGCTTTGATGACAGTGTGCATTTTTGGATGAACTTGCACATCTTCATACAGGCTACAACAAAATCTCAATTCATTCAGTATGATCAGACAGAATGTTGATTCACTCAGCTTAGGATCAGGTACAAGCAGTCTTTACAAGTACGTCATCATAATTTAAACAATATGAAATCTGTGAAACATAATTTTGGTTTTAGTTTTGTTACCAGTACCACTTATAATAAGCAGTTCTTGGAATCTGCACAAACTACTACTAAACACTGGTCAATTATATTAGGAAACAGAATTCTACGCTTTTGCTACCTATTATCTATCATTTTATATATCAAATGGACAAATCTTTGGCACAGTAGTTGGACTTCTACCAGAAAGTTTTCCTGGACATTCACTTTTAGAATTCAAAACTCTTGTCACCAATTTGGCAACTGCAATAATTGCTATAATTTTTGCAAAACTACCCCTTTTTTCATCAGTTAATATCTGTCAGGCTTTTGATATAGGATAACTGATTATATTTGAAAAGCATTGACAATTGTACTTGTGGGACCTTCTAAATAAGCACAATTTCGCAATATTTTATCTTTAGTTTTGAACATGGGTATTCCCTCTAATAGATGCTGCTCCAAAACTGGCCACTAGATGGCAAACTGGTTCTTATTTTACTTGTGTTTTTGCTTTTATGTACAATACACATACAAGCTTAGTTTTTTATTAAAATCAGCATCAGGGTTGGCTCATTATTAACAGACATTCTTTCTACATATGCAGTGATATTTATAATTAAATTTAATGCTTATATTTTACTGTCCACATTTCAGATTTTAATGTATATATATTTTTAAATCAACACTGATTCAAACTGGTCCCAAGATTGCTGTTCAGATTTTATACTAGTACAATCCAATAGCATTTTACACTGATGATGCCTTTGTGTCAAAACCATCTTGTTGGTGGTCCTATTGTGGGTTTTTTCTCTTTTAATAAACTTTCATGTTTTTGGTTGGGTTCCTCCAGTGTTAAGCACCATAGAAAAATCAGTTATATAAAACCCTAAGCAGGCATATTTCTAAGTGATGCATCTCAAACAGAAACTAGTTTTAAACTGGCATCTTTCCCTGAATGATAGCATTTCAGTTTCTTGTTCTAAATTTACTTTCTGTTCCTTTTGCTTCCTTCATGCATTTTATGTACAGTGGCTTGATTTATGGTAGAAAGCAAGCTACAATTTTCAAACATTACATCAGATCTGTTTTGTCTGACAACCCAAATAATTTGGCTTACCTTTATTCCAAATTGAATAGGAAAGGAAAACACTGGCCTTGCCTGGGGACTGAACCCAAGACCTTTTGCATTTTGTGTTGCTGTTACTGCCACTGAAACAACAATGTGTCGACATGCACTTATCTTTTATCTGCAGGTCACATCTGCTTACATAAAGCTCTGTATATCCTGCCTGAGCCTTCTGCTTCAGCAAATCACCTGCCTTTCCATATGTAATGCAGAAATAATGCATCCTACCCAAGCACTATCCTCATGTGCAGATAACTTAACAATTAACCTTGAAGGAAGATTTGGATTTTCTTCATATACCAGCTGATATTGGCTGTGTTAATATATATTATGCATGGAGATATTTTTCAACATAATAACCAGTCTAGATAAACAAATCTTGTGCTGTTTTCTTAACTTTAAATATATTTTTCCATGATAGTTTATTGTACCTTTCTAAATGTCCACTGTTCCACAGGTTGTACATAACTTCAGACTTAATTTTAACAGTAAAATTCCTAGCCATATCTTTCATCCTTTCATTGCTGAATTTCCCTCCATTCTCAACATGTAATCGTTGGGGTGGGCCACTAACACTTACCTATGAGTAAATAAACTTTTTTAGCACCCTAAGATGTATTCTTTGTTGCCACAATGCTTCCTCCATTGGAAAGGACAAAATGATAACTTCAAGCATGGTACTTTAGCTCTTAATCTTGTAAGTGTGTGGAGACAGATTAATTTTGTTTTGTAGCCAGCAGCAGTCCCACAGTTTGCTTGGGCTTCATATATTTGAGGCAACTTTCAGAACTGCTTGCAATCTTAATTAAAACACACACACACACACACACACACACACACACACACACACACATATATATATATATATATATATATATATATATATATATATATATATGTATACATATATATTTAAATACACACACACACACACACACACACATATATATATATATATATATATATATATATATATATATATATTCAGGATGGTAACAGTTATAAATACTGAGCTCATAAGTGCAAGTCCTGGAATAGCAAGACTGAAGGTGAAAAATCTGGGAACTTATATATATTTAGTCCGAGAGTGTAGTGTCTTTAAGTATTTCTTTTTCTTCTAGGTATGAAAAATTTTGAGTTAATATGCATGTAGTGGGGATATGAGGGTTCTGTCCCCCTCATTGGGGGTATAGGGGTCTTGACCCCTCCAAAAAAATAACTTTAAAGGTAAACAGTGATTGCTGACAATTGTTCTCCTTTAGTTCACTGTTGTTTTTCATAAATCATGGATTGGCAATTGTGTATCTCTAAATTACAACTGGAAAACATTCAGGATCTATGTCACCTTTGGAATTTATAAAAAGAGGGCATGGCCAAATTGCCCATGAAATTCTAGCATCAACAACACTTTCAAGATGGTTACACACTGATCAACAGCATAACTTCAGCTCTTCCAGTATGAAAACAGAATCTGAGAAACAACAGCCAGTGATATTGTTAGCTTGAGTAAAATTCAGTTACTGGCTAGTAACTATACTGCTCAGATGCCAGTAATGAAGAAACTAAGAAAGCCTAAAATCCACCAGAAAAGGTGAAGACAAAACTGACTGGAAGAATCCTGCAGCTGTTCAGCAAAAAGCAGTTCAAGCTTCAGCTCTGTTGCAAGACATGGCTTCCAGTAATCTAGAGAAAAAATAAGTCAAATGTGCTCAGAGCTGATTAAAATAAATAAAACACTGAAGGAGTAGATCAACTCAAATAAGAAAAATCTGGCAAAAATCGAATAAGCTTTACAAAGATATTCAGATGAACTGATAAAACTGCAAAAATCGCAGGCTGAAATGAAGAAAAGGGCGGCTGAGCATGAGACTGCTAAAGAAGAAATGTTTAAAAAATGGTAGAATTAGAGCACAAAGAAAAACAGATTTTCTGCTGTATCAGGGGAAACTAGAAGGAACAGACTGTATTAATTTTATGAAGGCACAAATAAGTAACTGGGCTGGTATTCCACAGCAGGAACTATATGTGATAAAATTGTTACAGTAAACAGATGCCTTTTGTCTTCTTCCTCTTCTCTTTCTTTCTTCCTTTTTGTATTGACAAATACAGGCCTTAAAGTACAAAAAAGAAGAAAAGCTAGACCAAAAGAAACATGCTTGACAGAGTTTTCTCAGCACAGGAGCTGACCAGAAAAATCAGAAGATGAAGTTGGGAAATGGAGGTGAACAGGAAGAAAGACCAGAAACATGAAAATTACAAATTTGTAAAATGCAGCTATATAAGCATATGAAAGGGTAGACATTTGCTGACATTGTTAAACTTGTGGAAAACTGGAAAAGCATTTGCCTCATTCACTTCACGTCATTAATGTTTGGAAGGACACTAAGGGAAGAAGAAGGAAAGAGGGAATTAAGTAAAACAATTTCTGTTCTTGATATTTCTGTTAAACGTTTCACAATATAAATTGTATAATTTATAGTAAAGTATTTTAGTTCTTGTATGTGATAAAGTTACTAAAGTAAACAGATACCTTTTTTCTTTTTCCTCGTCTCTTTCTTTCTTTCTGCTGTTTTGTATTAAGAAATGTGGGCATTACAATGCTAAAGGAGAAGAAAAGCTAGAAAAGGCATGTTTAAGTTACTAGGCTGTAATCTTGGGTTGTAAAAGTAAACAGATCATAACATATGTAGAGCTGATGTTTTCTCCTACGTTTGCATAGGTGAACATCTGGATTAAGACCCTTGACTTAATCTAATAATAAATTTTAAGTGGAAACAAGAAAATATGAGAACACTAAATATAATTAAAAGTTTTCCTTAAACAGTAAATGTTTCAGTTTGTCTTTCAGGCTGCAGCAGAGGACTAGATTTTTCTTTTTTTTTCTCTTAAGTTTCCATGAAGACAAGCTGATAATGGGACACAGGTTTATTCAAAGCTGAAAGTTAATGATTTCTGAAAGCATTCAAGTTGTTTTCACATCAGTTTAAGATAAAAAAAGAACAGACATCAATTAGTGTAAGTATAAGCACAAGTAAAAATGTGTGCCTTAGCATGGATGACCTTGATTTCAGTTTAATTAGGGCCTGTTTTAGAAACTATTTGGCACAAATGTTTTTATTAGGACAGTTAAATTTTATTATTTTTGAGGGGTTTTATTAAAATAAAACACCTTGTAAAATGTTATATAGGTTGCAATGTTGATGATAAGAAAAACTGTATAAAAGATTAACCTGGCAAACATTAATAGGTGCATATATCAGAAAAGATTAAACAGACCTTTAGAAAAGCTGCCATATGTAATAGGTGGGAATAATGACTTCTTAGCATAATGGCAACACTTTCCATATTATCTTTGAATATGAATGATCTCACAGGTATAGATACAAAGGAAAGAATACTTAATGATATTAAGAAATGCAGAGCGCAAATAGCAATGCTACAAGACACATATTTGGAAAGTAATTAACATTTGAATTTGATAAAGAAAGGATTTCAGGATGGATACTCTGCAGAATATCAGAGACAAAGGAAAGAGCGTTACTAATATTAATTAGTAGGGGAGTTCCAGTAGTGATAGAAGAGGGGAAAAGCTAATAATGGCAGATTTGTGGAAATAAAAGGATAATGGTAAGGGATGAGGATTATGCTGGCATGTATTTATAGTCCACCTAAAACTACTATTATGGGGCTTAATTTTGGGGGGAAGAAATAATCAGCTTTCAGCAGAGAATATTACTTATAGGTGGTGAGTGAAATTTAATTTGCACCATCAAGGATGTATCTGGGGAGCCTAGAAGGGAAAATATAACAAAACAGGATAGATTCCTGAAGAAATGTATGAAAATATTTGGTATGAAAGATGTAAATTCAGAAGTAGGAACTTGGAGAGAATTTACATATTGTTCAACAAAGAACAATAAATGGACTATACAACACAAAAATTATATTTTACAGGAACATGTGTATTTAATTGAGAACTTTGACACACATCAAATAACCACTTCAGATCGTGTGCCAATAATTATTAAGATAAAAATGCAGGATAATGAAGTAACGATGAGACACTGGCACTTCCCCACTTACCTGTTAAAAAGAGAGGAATTTAAGTAATAGCTAGCCAAAATTATGCAGTTATTAGGGAAGTCAGAAAGTAGTTCAGACGTTATAGCTATCGAGTGGGATAAAATGAAAGTGGAGTTTAAAAATGGGCTAGAAATAAAAGAAAAAGAAATCTCATTAAGAAGTAATAAAAATTATTTAGAGTAACTGACAAAAATATTACAAAATAAGTTGAATGTCACAGAACAAGAAGAGGCACTACAGAGTGCTGAATTGAAAATAAGGGAGTACCTGGATAATATGCATAAGTTTAGAAAGACTGTTGTTAAGCATGAAAATGTTTGACACAATGACTTAGGCAACAGAAAGTAGAAAGGGGTATTGGAAAAGTTAGGGAGCCTATAACAAGAAAAATAACCACAAATACTGTGGAGTTAGTAGACAAATTTCAGAAATTTTATGAAACTTTGTAGAAAGCAGAGAAGTAGGGAAACCAAGAAAAAGCACAAATGGAAATATTTATGGAATACTTAAATATGCCAAGGTTAGAGGCAGATGAGACTCAACAATTAACAGTTAAGTTAGGAAGAGATAATATAAAAAATTGATGATGTATAACCAATCTGCAGGAATGTTTCCAGGAATAGATGGTGTGCTGGTGGAAGTTTGGAAGCTAGGAGAAAAGAAAGTGGTAAAGATTTGGAATGTTTTGTTTAACAGTATTTAAAAGGAGGAGAAGCACCAACATTCTAGAAAAAAACCTGTGGTGGCTGTAATACCTAAAGGAGGTAAAGACCCATCAAATCCAGCTTAACAGGCTTATTTCAATTTTAAATCATGATTATAAAGTGTTTATGTCTAAACACACACATACACATAAACACACACACACACACACACACACACACATTGAGTGCAGTGAGATTAGAGCCCCTACATAGCAATCGTCACTAGCTATAGAACACAGTACTTAACACATGCGTCACTGCAAAAATGAGGTTTAAGAGAAGGCAGGAATTGAGCAATTTATATAATGTTGCTTTGACTATATCATATATAACAATATGTATGATGGATAACATTTGCAAACATGAACTTGTTAATATGGTTTGATAACTTTTATATAAACATAAGTTTGTCTGCGTCACACGTGATAATTCAATAAAGGTGTTTAAAAATAAAGTAAAATAAAATACTTTTATCACACACACAGAAACAAAGAAGTTCTGGCATTGTCTTTTCCTTATCTTCTTTATTTTGTTATGTTTTATAGTATGATCAGATTTTCACTTTTAACTGCACTGCATTGATGTTCTGTATCAAGGATGTTAATGCGACAATGTCTCAAAAGTTGCTACTCAGTCTTGACTGTGTGCATAAATGTTACCACTTTATTATTTTTCATGTCTAGTACACGGCAAGTTCTTCTGAAAAGGATTTGAATGGCAGCATAATATCTGCTGGAACTATTTTATTACAGTCTGCCATTTTGCCTGATCATCTTTTGCTGGAATTTCACTTTCTTTGTGAACTGTGTAACTCTTCTATTCTTGTATCCTATAGTATGGTTTATGTGTATGTTACACTCATTCTCTTTATTTCATCCCATAATAAAGCTACCTATCTATTTATCAGATAAGTGTTTTTGTGCATTCACTGTCCGTGACAGCAGATTTCAAGAATTCATTGACAAACTTCAGTATCTATGAGAAACTGTTATGAAAACAAAAAGATATTACACTGTCCCATAGCTTCTTTATTAATGTCACTTGTTCACTTCCATGTGGACAGTCTTTACCTTAGATCGGTTTCCAAACTATATGATCCATACCAAAGTGTCTCTTCAAACAAGTGTTGTAGCTCTTTTCTGGACAGTAAAGAATATAGCATCATGCTCTTCTTGCATCCTTTTTGCTGTTGCTATGACCCCTACTTTCTCTCCAAAAATACTAATTAAAGCAAATTTCTAAGAGGTAAAACTCAAAGCATGCAGCATGAGCTGACTTACCTTGACTCCACCAGAAGCATTGTCTAACATTGTAATGGTCAGAATTGCATCAGGAAGAGTCATGACAAACTTCCACACAATTATAGCTTTGTTCAGTACTGAAAATATAATTGCCCACAGGGACAGTATAGTAACAATTAGAGCTACAGTAAAGTAACAACATCAGTTGACACACACACACACACACACACACACACACACACATATATATATATATATATATATATATATATATATATATATATATATGTGTGTGTGTGTGTGTGTGTGTGTATGTGTGAGTGTGTATGAAGGGGATCCATTTTCTTATATCAGCAGTCTGAATATTAATACTAATTGCTGCAGTTAATAGTACGTGACTACTGGGCTATATCCCAGAAGACTGAGGTTGCAGTATCCCAGAGATTTCGCTGAAGGGGATCCATTTTCTTATATCAGCAGTCTGAATATTAATACTAATTGCTGCAGTTAATATATATATACTGGGCTATATCCCAGAAGATTGAGGTTGCAGTATCCCAGAGATTTCTCTGAAGGGGATCCATTTTCTTATATCAGCAGTCTGAATATTAATACTAATTGCTGCAGTTAATAGTACGTGACTACTGGGCTATATCCCAGAAGATTGAGGTTGCAGTATCCCAGAGATTTCTCTTGTCCCTCCAAGATGCAGTGACTTCTGAGATGGTATATATAACTAGCAAAGGTGTGTGGCATTGGGGGAGCACTTTTGTAGGTACTATTTTCACTCTGAGAGCTGTTCATAGTTCAGTGATATCATTATTTTGTGATTGGAATTTTGACTATCAATCACAAACAGTTGGTGTTTCATTAGGAAACCAATTAATGTACTTTCTCTTTATCTTTCTCTTATCTTAGGAACAATTTGTTAACTGCATTTTGAGTTAAGCTGTGCTTCCTCTTGCTGTATCTGAAAATGTTAACAACTGATAGAATTATATAAAGTGAAACAGGTTTCCCTCCTAGTAATAACATGTATTTGATAGAAAAATATATATAATTTGGCAGAACTGTTTTTCTTTCATAGTAACAGAGGTTTGGTAAAACTACTTTCTGTCGTAGTAACAGTGTGATTTTTTTTTAGAAATAGCATGTAACACAGCATCTGCAAGTACAGAAAGGAAGTATGCAGTAAATAAGTATGATTAGCTTAACAGAATGTGTACAGAACAAAAGTATTATATTTCTGAATGTTTTT
Source organism: Protopterus annectens (assembly GCF_019279795.1). NCBI lineage: Eukaryota > Metazoa > Chordata > Ceratodontiformes > Protopteridae > Protopterus > Protopterus annectens. The sequence continues at coordinate 1,163,766,176 of NC_056735.1, read as the reverse complement.
GTAACAAATGGTATTGACTATAGAGGCTTGTTGAAATATCATAAACAGTTGAATGTATACATATATTCAAGGAACAAACCTGCTAAAGAGAAATGGCTAACACAGCAGAAAATGTTACAGACTATCCTAGTAATGAAAGAAGATTTTGGCCTGCTGAGGAACCGGTTTTCTCTGGATGAGATAAGGAAGCAGACAAAGAATGCTTCAACACAGGAAAATAATGTTCCATCAAGGACAAAGTTTGAAACTAGATAAAAGAAACTGTAAAGGGCTGTCTGGTGGACATTTTGTAATTGGAGTCATCTGAGGAAGTGCAGTGTATTTGACAGTTATCTGTATGTTATAAAGAAAATATAAAAATCTTGATGGAAGTGCTTGGATGTCTTGTTTCAATAAACCTTTCAGTAAATATGAATATACAGTTGTATAATATCTTAGTCTGTGTAACCTGTTGTTAATTTAATTTAACAGTGGCATGCCAGATTTAATTTTGGTCCTTTTAAATATTTATAAAAGTACTATGAGAAGCACTAGTTAATATTTGTTGGTGCCAACCTCCATACAGTCAGTATTGAACAGCTCAGTAGTATCAAGTTCTTCCAAGTGGGTGAAACTGAGATTTCATCTTTGCATCTGCTCTGAAATGTTCACCAGCATTTTTGACAGAGAGGGAGTTTCCAGTTTTGGTCTACAGGCCTGATCACCTGTTAGTCATTTCTGAACACAGTAAACATCTTTCTGAAATAACATGGATACTGTCAAGGACATAAGTGCCAGGTGCACAGATTCTGTGGCCATAAACTTAAACCAGGCTCCTGATTAAGTCTGGACATTATTATGTGGGAGGTATGAATAAGCAAGTAGTGATGTTAAATGTAATAAGGCATTGTTTGGTATAAATAGAAGTGAGAAAGTTTATATGTATAAATGGATTCATTGCTTTGATCAGCATATACAAAAGTACAAAAGTCAAGTTGAATGTCTTAACTGTGGGGACAGATATCCTTGTTTTTGTTTAACATCTTATAAAACTGTGTTACAGCAATTGTCAGTAAAGACTATGCAGGACAAGTCAAAGTTGTCAGATGAAGTCAAAAGTCATTTTGTAATGCATGTTTTACCTTTTATAGAGAATTCCAGTCATTTTTAGATCATGTTAAAAACTTACAGGTTGTAGAGACAGCTAAAATGTTTCATACCTACTGCCTGCAATGGGATACTGTTAACAAGGATAAGGAATTATCAGACAAACAGCTGGATGATAAGTTGACAGAGCTTAATGAAAAATACATGCAAATGTTAAAGAAACATACAGATTAAAAAGTATATGCTAAATGTTTTAGACATTTTGACTAGGGCTGATGTTGCTATACATACTGTTATGGATTCACATGATAATACGTGTGGGGACACTGGCAGAGAAGCTCTTACACATGAGTTACAAGATGCACAACAGAAACTTTTGAATGCCATGGCAAAGGAAGCAGAATTACACATTAAGATGGGGAATTACAGAAACAGCTACATGAGTATATAGTTGCAAATGCAGGTTTGTACACACATGTCAGAACACAATAATGGAAAAAAACTAAGGGTAATGCTGCTCAATGCCAGAAGTCTAAATCTCAAGATGCACACCCTCAAAGCCCTCCTCAGTATGGAGAACATCGATGTCTGTGCTGTGACTGAAACCTGGTTCAAGGCTCCTGAGAGCACCCCGCACTATCAGATTTTACCTCATATCATGTTTCGCCCCAAAACCCGGACTGTACCACAAAAGGAGGGGGTGTATCCATATTCATCAAGGATACCCACACCTCCAGGCTGGTGGCAACTCACGAAGCATCAGAGACCATTCAGGTGCAATTAACCATAGGCAAAACTGCTCTACAGTTTGTAGCATGTTACAGGCCACCCTCTCAAACTCAGGAACCCCACACAGCCTTCCTGAAGACACTGGAGAGTATAAATGTCTCTCCAAACACCATCATATTGGGTGACTTCAACTACCCAAACATAGACTGGGAACATTACTCAAGCCCCAATACCCTAGCCCAAAGGTTCCTGGAGTTCATAAACTCAAATGCTATGGAACAACTTGTCACCATTCCCACAAGAGGTGAAAATATACTAGACCTGATCATCACAAACATGGGGACAAAGTATATCCTCATTGGTGAGATCAGACCATAAACTAATCTCACTGGAGATCCACATCCGCCCCACCCCCAACAAAAGACCACAGTGAAGAACTTCTCAAAAGCCAACTTCACACTTAAGACTGGTGTGGTATCCTTCAAGGCTCCTGAGCCATTGGAAACCACAACCCACGATGCTGAATCCCTTACAAATGCTACCTCCAGGATTGCATGGATCAAGCAATCCCAAATAAAATCAAGACCCTTTCCACCAAATCTGGTGGACCCCAGCCATAAACAAACTTTACAACAAGAGGAGAAAGCTACTACAAGATGGAGCAAAATCCCTAAAAGGGAAGACATCTCTGATCAATACTAGTAAAAAGCTACGATCACTCATAAAATCATCCAAGGCCAACTTTGAGAGAAAAATCGCCAAGGACTCAAAAGACAATCATAAGGCCTTCTTTAGCTATGTTAGAAATCTGGGTGGAAACTCCCAGATATGCTCAGAATTAGTCCAAAATGATACAAAAATCACTGAACCCACAGACATTGCAAACATACTGGCAGACAGGCTCAGTGAAAATTTCTGGAGAAATATCTATCCCAGCAGAGTGTAGCCTCCCAATCATCTCAAATGCCGAGGTGAGAGCTGCTCTCTAAAGCGAAAAACACAGCACCAATGGGAGCGGATGGTGTCCCCGGCTGTGTGCTACATGAACTCAATGAGGAACTAAACCCACACATAAGGCTGCTGTTTAATCTTAGCCTTACCACAGGATACGTACCAAGAGTGGTGGTGTACGGCAACTGTGGTCCCAAAGGTGGTGCTTAACAAGCCTGGTCTGCAAAGCTGGAGAGGATCATAATGGAACTCATAAATAAAGACATAGGGGACCTACAGACATTGGATCGGCTTTGTCAAGGGCAGATCATGCCTCTTGAACTTGGTCGACTTTTTTGAAACAGTCACTAAGACCATTGATGAGGGTAAGGCAGTTCACACAGCCTACCTTGACCTTGCAAAAGCTTTCAACACAATACCTCACTTGGGTATCATAGAAAAGCTCACCAGCTTAAATGTAAATCCATATGTCACAAGATGGGTTGCAAATTGGCTCAAGGACAGAACCCACAGGGTTAGAGTTGCTGGTGCCATGTCAGACTCAAAGCGGTCATAAACGGTGTCCCACAGGATCTATTTTCAGAAGTGCAGGCAAACATAGAGGATTGTGGCTGACAAAGTTTGCAGATGACTGCAACATAGTTGAAAATCCATCAGACACAGATATCCTTCAGAGAGGTCTCATAGAAACAGATAACTGGTGCCAGAGCCATGGCCTTAAGCTAAACACCAAAAATGTATAGTCATACCCTTTGGCAAAACAGTTACCACATAGGTGGCAATCCATTAAGCACAGAAGAGGTTATCAGGGACCTGGGGACCCAAGTTGACAGTAACCTTGACACTCACATTGCCAAAGTGGTTAGGAGGACCTTCTACATTGCCCACCTGATTATGAAGGGATTCACATCCAGATCAAGGGAGGTCATTGTTCCCTGTACTCTTCACTTATCAGACCAATGATTGAGTAAGTACCCGGAATGTATCTTATATCTTACCTGCAGCCTGCAGCAATTGAAAGACAAAAAAAGTTCCTCAAAAAAAGGAAAAGGGAAAAAAAATATATGCATATATGCCCTGCGGAAAGAAACTCCAGCTCTATTCAGTCGCATACCATCTGCTCAGAGGTGACCTGTGCCTGACATACAAGGCCATGTATGGACATGCTCCACCTCAAAATCCAAATCCACCAGAGCCACAAGAGCAAGAGACTTAAACCTCAACACGGATATAAATAGGACATGCTGGAGGGACAGATTCATCACCCAGAGACTCTATGCTGTGGAACAGAATCGGTCCATGTGAGACAGAGTACCTCGCTGGCTCTGTTCAAGAGGAATCTTGACCAGTGGATGGGAGATCGTAGGGATCATCTCTGTATCACTGCTGGACAGAGGCACGGCAAACTAATGGGTATAGTATTCTTCAACCTAAGGGGTGGTGAAAGCCACACAACTCTGGCTATGCTTATAAATGCCCTAGGGCAGATAGCCTAGTATGAACCTATGAACCTATGTTAGTTCAGATAACATTAATGCTCCAAATGTGCAGGTAGTGACAGGGTCTCCAGTTGACCTCTACCAACAGTCACGTTTATTACAAACCATTCCTCACTGGAATGACAAGAAAGGTATTTTTTTATAATATGTTGACTTTTAAAGACTGAATTTTATATACAGCTGGCAATGCATGGAATGATTCACTGCAAAGATGTTTTTTGGTATTTGTTCCAAAGTGTTATAAGACTTTCATTGTTTCTAACAAATGCAGGCTTGATTCTAAGTTAAACAGAATGAAAGCTATAATCCTGGCATATTTCAAACTTTAACTATAAAGTTGTTAGAGTATTTTAATATTATAGTTTCTGACATGATGCTAGAACTGGCAGAGCATTTTCAATTGTTTTTTTAAATCATTTTCAGAACAGATGACAGTGAAAGAATGACCCAGAAATGCAAAAGAGGCTAATAGATACATTTCTGGAACAAGTAAAAGGAGCACCAGATGACATTAAGTGCATTTATGAGGAAACTGCTGGCACATTAGAGCAGCTATTCCCAACCCGGGGTACGCATACCCCAGGGGTACATGCTTGGTCGGTTAGGGGTACGTGGGAAAAAATTAGCAATGGCGGAAAGGTCATTTAATATAAAATAAAAATCCCGCCTTAGGCACTTTCACAATCCTAGGACTTACTTCCCGTGCACAGGAAGTCTGTCCTATAAATGTGAAGGCGCCAACATATTCCCATTACCTGTATTTTATATACTGTAACTGTTACCTAGGGAAAAAGGTTGTGTGTCGGTGCTGTAGTTCTGTGTATTGTGTGCAGGAACTGTGGGATCACGAAAACAGAAAAGGAAAGGTAAGAACAACGCCTTAGCGCCTTTGCTTCCAGCTTGGAGTACTATGTTTAATAAATTTAATTTATATTTAACAAGTAGAGCTGTTTTTGAATGGTAGTCTTTGTTTTTTTCTTAGCTTAGCCTTAGCTTGTCTAGTGTTCAAAGCCTGAGATTGTAGTGTCGGCACTGGGAAGGTTGACTGAAATTATTTTCTTAAATAAGAGTACAGTAGTGGTGTTCTCTGAATGAAATTTTGCATGCTCCTTATTCTTATTATATATATATATATATGACAAGCAAGCAGCTTCCGATTTATATTATCACAAGCAGTGTGTTTCAGCTCTACAGCTGTGACCGTGATGCAGTATTGGCCTATTTTTCTGAAACCCCTTGTACTACACTTGTACTGCACTTCCTCACTAGTAGCACTCACCAATTATCCCCCCTAAAATCTTGCACACAGAGCAGCTTCCCCCTTTACCCTCCCCTAGTTATAGACTTCATCAAGTGAAACACAAAAACATGTACTAACCTTAACGTGAAAAGCAAGAACTCCAGGTTACCACAGCTAGACTTATTAAAACGGTAAGTGTTTTCACGATAACACTAAAACTGCTTTATCAGACCATAAAATGCTATGTAAACACTTGTATACATCAAAAATAAACACATCACATCTCAGATACAAAATCACATGTTGAAGCAATCTAGCACTAAGTATTCAAAATAGATTAGTCCCAGCGATTAGTGAATTTATGTAATATTATGTAATATTATTGAAAGCAGTTGTTCCCGTCTGAACTTGTTAGGTTTATCTTGGACATCACTCATTTTTGCAGTGATAGGTTTCAAGGATGACCTGTTGATTACATTTATTGGAAGGATTTGCTATTCATGGGAGATGACTGGTGAATATTTCCATTTGTATTATAGGAGTTAATACTACAGTACTAAGAAAATGTAATTTCACAAGTTATGTAATTTCATAAGTTGCAGAAGGAGTCAACACCAACTCTGCAGCAACCTCTGGTTACTCAACAGTAGTACAGTTGAAGGATTCCCCTTCAGTTATTTTGCTCCAATCATTGTATACGTAGAGCAGCATGTCTCTCAGTCTCTGAGCTTTACATATAGCGTTAACCAAGAAGTTAATCCGCTTAGGCTGAACGCTTTGCAACTCGCTTTTATTAAAATGAAGTGAAACGTTAACAATTTAAATAACGCTTTTCGTCCTAAACAATGATCGGACTTCTTCAGACAAACTGACAAACATCTGAATAGTAGTAGGAAGTTGTTTAAATAGCTCATTTTCGTGCCATGAATATAAATCATGACGTAATTTCTTAAAGTGAAACTTCTACTATTACTACTATGATAGTAATATTATAGATGTCACTGTTAAAAATAAATACATGTTTTTGTAGCAGTTTGGCTTTACATATAGCGTTGTCATATAAAAATCACTACAGTCCACAGCAGAGGATCAGAAACAAGACATTATTTCTTAGTTTCCTGTTAGTATACACAATATCTTCAGTCACTGTGATCAAGAATCTTTAAGCTTAATTCATTTACTATGCATTTTTAAATCTATATCTGACGGCAAGAATGTCAGCTATGTGTACAGCTATGAAACGGCGCTTTCCGTAAGAAAAAAACGTTTGTGTACATACACATTTTTTATTTTCTTTTAAAATTAAATCATTATTTCATAGTCACTGCATTCCATGAACTACATACAGCACCACATTCTGTATCGTAGCCGGGACGACTGCAATAATGGTACCCTGGTTCCAATTGATAGTATCTATAACTATACAGGTGCAGAGGAATTTAATTGGGAGTGGGAAATCCTTCCCATTATAACAGTCTCCGCCCGACTTCTTGACTCCCTATTTCAGACCCATTAAGCCTTTGTCTTATGGCTTTTGTTACTCCCTCATCTCTTTTGTATATCTACACAGCCTTAAAACTTTTTATAATTACAATAGCTGAATAGTACATTTAACTGTGAGCTTCCAGATGAAGTTGTTAGTAAGCCATTATTATGTGTTCCACATTTTGCCCATTTGTTCCACATTATGAGGGCTGATGTTCCTCATTTTGGAGATGGAAAGTTGAAAGCTATGCCTGTAAAAAGTAAGAACTTAGCTAGGAGAAACACTGGTAGTAGTAGTACTTGAAGATTATGCAAGTGATGTTGCGGGAAAGGAAACTAACTCTTAGCAGCTGATACATGTTTGTAGACCAAGTGAATTAAGTTCTTGGAAGGCAACTAGTTTATTATAACATGTGTAAACCTGGATTTGGTCAGTATTTATTGCGAGACAGTTCTTTTGCTTTTTTTGTGATAGCAGGTTCAAAAAAAGCATATGACCTAATAATTTGCTGGGAATTACCCTTTAATTTCTGTTTGATGTGTGGTCTTTCCCTTTGCAAGTGAAGATTTGATAGGTGCTAAGAAGTAATGCTTTCTAGCTATCCTCCTTTTTATTATCATTATCGATCTGTTGGATTCTGCTTTGCACTTGGTGTGTGGAGATCAATTGGTCCTTTCCAGACTTGAATTGTAGTACTTGCTGAGATACAATTGATGCTTAGGTTAGATTAGAAATTAAATGAGATATATGTTAATAATTACATTATTTTAATGACTTTTGTTTGGCAAGAGAATGTAGTGGAATGTTGTATGACTTTTGGGTGAACATGCACTCTGATATATAAAGTTGTTTGTTATCAGCAGTCTCTAAGATTGTCATACTGCCTTTAATCTTAATCCGCCACTGGCCAGATGCATTTTCTTTGAATGTGGATTTCAATACTGATTCAGTGAATATGAGTTTCAGAGGCAGAGAAGTTTTAATGCTAAGTCTGTTTTCATTGCGACACTGTATTGCTTAGCAAATGTCTATCAGTGTTTGTGCTATATTAAGTATATTTGAAATAAAAGTTTTAAATTAAATCCAAATATCTGTAATCATTAGAAAAAAGTGTGCACACTGACAGTTTTGAACAGTGTTTATGGTGAATGGGGAGAAGTGGGGATACAGCCAAGTAATGGGAGAATGGAATGGCTGTGGGGCGGGGGCAAAATTACACGCATTTTGCTTTCATGTAGTACTATTTACATTTTTGACATGAAAAGTTGAGAAACTTAGTTTTTTCTTATCTTAACAGTTACAGTTCTTTCTATCATTATTTAAATTTAATATTAAAATTAATTTCGTAATTGTCTTATTACTAGATATTGTGATAGATAAGTGGCTGAAACCTGGCACAACAAAAGAGCTGATGCATGATATGAGTATAGAATGTGATCAGAGTACTTCTCAAGACATGTCCAACATTTTGGTGCAAAACACTAACCAGGCACAGTCCTTAGTTTCTCAAAGAGGGAAAAAGAGAAAGTACTGTGATGGATACATGAAATATGGATTTTCGTATGTGGGAAATGAATACTGTTCTAAGCCCCAATGTGTGGTGTGTGGGGAAGTGCTGTCAAATGGTAGCATGAAACCTTCCCTACTTTTATGACATTTAGAAACGAAACATGCTAACAATAAAAACAAGGAATACAGTTTTTTTCAAACGGTTAGTGGAAAATAACAAAAGATTGAATCTGACATCATACACACTGTCAGGTAACAAAGATTACAAAAACGCAGTTGAAGCTAGTTACCGTATTAGTTACCATATCGCAAAATGTGGTAAAAGTCATACCATAGCTGAGAATCTAATATCTCCCTGTATAACAGATCCCGTTTGATGTATGCTTGTTGAAGAACATGTGCGGAAAATGACCACCATCCCTCTTTCGAACAATACAATATCTCAAAGAATTGAAAATATGTCTGATGATGTTGAGATGACAGTAATAGGTAGAATTAAAAGCAGTAAAAGTTTTGCTATTCAAGTTGATGAAAGCACAGATGTTACCAATTGTGCTATTTTGCTTGTTATTGCAAGATATTTGAAAGATAATGAAGTTGAAGAAAACTTTTGCTTTGTCATCCTCTGTCACAACACACAAGGGGTGAGGATATATTTAATGTTATTGATTATTTCAAAGAAAAGGAGATTAATTGGTCTAATTGTTGTGGATTATGTACTGATGGTGCCAAGTCTATGTCAGGGATTTACTCTGGTCTTCATAGTCTTGTCACGAAGGTAGCTTCCAATATAAGTTGGAGCCACTGTTGCATCCACAGACAAAGTTTAGCATGCAAGAACCTCCCTGATAAATGAAAACTTGTTTTGGATTTAGCTGTGAAAGTGGTGAATTTTATAAAGTCGAAGTCCACAAACTCAAGAATTTTTAAAGCTCTATGTGAAGAGATGATGAGTTCTCATTCTACTCTGCTCCTTCATACAGAAGTAAGGTGGCTTTCTTGTGGTAAAGTACTTACCCGGCTGTTTGAACTTAGACATGAAGTCCAGGTGTTTTTTGAAGACCATCCTTTCCTCCTTGCTTCCAAGTTACACGACTGTAACTGGCTTCAGGCGCTTGCATATTTATCAGATATTTTCCAGAATATAAATAAATTAAATTTGGCACTTCAGAATAGCTCAATAATGATCTTCAATGTCTCAGACAAAATTGAATCTATGATTAAAAAAATAGATTTTTGGAGGTCATGTCTTGAAAATGGCCAACCTGAGGTATTTGAAACTCTGCATAATTTCTTATCTGAAAACAAGCTTCATCTGTCCTGGGAAATAAGGAAGAAAATAAATGAACACTTGAATGGGCTAAAATCAGACTTCCAGAAGTACTTCCCCAAACTTGTAGAAGAAATCTATTGGATTTCAAATCCTTTTGAAGAACAATATGTCCAGGCAGCTAAATTATCAGTCAAGGAGAAAGAGAAGTTGATTGAACTTTCAACTGATAGTACTTTAAATGCTGAATTCAAAGGACACTTTCTTATTAACTTTTGGGCAAACATCAGCAGAGAATACGAACAGCTTTCTGACAAGGCCCTTTTGTTTCTTTTGCCATTTACAAGTACTGAACTAGCAGAGAGAGCTTTCTCTTCTTATGCCTTAATTAAAAACAAATATTGTAATAAGCTGAATGCAGTTCCAGATTTATGATTACACCTTTCATCAGTTGAACCCAATTTCAAAAAACTATGTGCCTCAAAACAAGCACAAGGCTCACACTAAATATGTGCAAGATAAAGTTGCTTAATAATTGTTTGTTTAGATTGAAATTTTATTAAGTTTGAAATGTTTAATTGTATGATAACTATAACTTATTTATATGTATCGCTGATACATATATATATATATATGCACTGTTTGTTCACTTTACTATTAAAGATTGTTTTTTATTATTAAATTTTATTAGTTACATTTACAACACATACATTGGACATAAAAGCAACTATTACAAATGCCAACAATATGAGGGGTACAATTTCAGGGAAATGGATTGCCAAGGGGTACGCAAGTCAATAAAGGTTGGGAACCAGTGCATTAGAGCAATGTGTTCATAAGCTAATGAGAGGGAGAGTAAAGAGTGACAACAGAGATACTTTTAGCATAGCATTTTTTCTCTCAGTACTGAATAAGATGGGTTAGGACAGGGTAGAGGAAGAGAAAGGTGGGGGGTTGAGAACAGTGATGTACTATGTGGCATCAGCCCCTGCAGCTATGGGAAGCCCTGATGATAGACAAATTGCATGTTTTTTTTTTCTATAGAAAACTGGAGTGTATCAAGCAGGACTGTATATACTACAGAAAATGGAAAAATAAGCAGGTAGAGAAAGGAGTATTTGCAAGGGACTCAAAGAAAAATAAGTCAGAAAAGAAAAGCAAAAGTTATAAAATGATAACATAGAGGGTCAAACATTTCATAATAAGGCAAGATGGAATACTAAGTTGCAGCAATATGATGTGGAAGGCAATGTATATCCCATAGGAGCTAGGGAAGATCCTTCCTGTAGCTCAGAATGTAAAAGGCAGCAGGTTATATGTCAGGAATTGCTTCATCCTGCATATGCAGTAGATAAGAATGATGATTCCCAGGAGCAAGAACACAATATTTGTGTTGTCAGAGAAGTTTCCAGGCATCTGAATAATGATAGTGATTCACAATAGGAGTGTGCCCCCCCTACTCAGATAATTCAGTTAGCATTTTTTAAACAAGGAAATGCTGGTAGACCTTTAACTGACATCTGGGTGGAGGGGTTGCCATGAAAAAATGTCTTAATAGACATGGGAGCAGCAGTTTCTGTTACAAACAGAAGGCTTAAGCAGGATCCAAGAAAGAAAACTTTAATCTCAGGTTTTAATGATAGTGCATGTATTGCAATGGGCAGTGAGCCTGTAGAAATTAAGTTTACTCAGGATGAAACTCTGGTAATGGGAACATTTTTGATGTATCCTAGTTGTGGAATGACCATAATAGGAATGGGTATTTTAAACAAGCTAGGGATAGTAATTATTTTTCCAAACATATTTTGTGGAAAACATGAGATGAAAGTGAACTGAGTGTTAAGCAAAAGTGCATGACAATACAAGTTAGCCTAGTAGAGAGAAAGGGAAACATGGCAATGCCCCTGACAGTATGTGTAATAAAATAGAGAAAGAACTTCAGACTTTATGGGCAGAAACAAAAACAAACTGTGGGAAGTTTAAAGTTTTGATTACAGTGGGAGCTGCAAAGGATTACATTCCTCCTTTCCAAAAAGGATCCGATTCCATCTGATACAGCAGATGACATGAGGAAAAGTATTTTAAACTGGGAACAGGCAGGCACAATGCAGAAGGGACATAGTCTAACAAATTCACTTATGTGGCTAGTTAAAAAGAAGGATGGGAGTTATTGTTTGGTAATAGACCTTCATAAAGTTAATCAGTACACACCTGACAGCACATTTGATACCAGCATTTCCAGAAACAGCAGCTCATACAAAACCATAAAAGTAATATGTTTACAGTGATAGATTTAGCAAATGGATTTTTCTGGTACCACTTCAGAAAAGGGAATGACAAAGGTTTGCTTTTATGTTTGAAAATCAACAGTATGTCATGACTAGATTAACTCAGGGTTTTCAGAACCGTCCTGTCATTTTTCATCAGATAGTAAGGACATTCTTACAGGATGTGAGTAAAGATGACAAAGTTATTCATTATATTAATGGCATTCTGATACAGTCACAGACTGTGGAAGAATACATATCACAGCTGAGAAAAAAATTGAGACAGTTGGAAGAGGCAGAGTTCAAAGTAAACAGAGACAAAACACACTTTCAGTGGTGTTATTACAGTCTTGCCCACAATAGACATCTCAGGGAATGGACAGTAAGTTAAGGCTGGTTACTTTTTGTAGCAGGAGAATGACTCCTGTAGAAAAAGGATATCATCCTTGCATTAAACAGCCTTTGGCCATTTACTGGGGAATAAGACAGAGTATTTGACAATGTTCTTAGAGGTTATAGTTCAAACTCCACATTTGACAATCAAGACTTTTCTAAATGACAGTGAGCTAAACAAAATCATTGAAGGGGTTAGTCAGACTGTTTTTTCTTTTCAAAATGGATAACTACTTTCAGTACGAAAAGTGCACAAATACAGACAGGGGACAAGTACTACTTATCTAATTGTATTGGATATGAAGGGAAAGTGCATGACTGCATAGCAGATTTAGAGAAACTGGATAGGTCACCATTAAAGGCAGATTATGACTGCCGCATTCCTACAGTGTATGTGGATGGTGCATGTTTCTGTAAAGATGGGAAGTACCACACTGGGTTTACAATAGTGACACTGCAAAAGGGAGACAAACCAATTATGGTTAAGTTACCAGGATACATGTCAGCACAAAGGGCTGAGCCAGAGGCTGTGAAATATGTTTTGCAGAATTTACATCCAGTAAATATTTACAGTGACAGTGCTTATGTAGTGCATTCTCTGAGACTATATATGACAACGTGGGCTAGAACAGGGTTCACTGATAGTGCACGAAAACTTTTGAAGCATGCTTCTGTTTTATAAGATATGTGGAAACTGATTCAAAAGTTCATGTTGCAGGGACAGTTCAGTATTTTAAAGTTAAAGCTCATCAAAGGACAAATAATGAAAATGCAAAGGAAATGATTTTGCTGATGCTAAAGCAAAGGAAGCAGCTGAGAAGGGTAAGCCCTTATACCTTGAAGAGACTGAAGGGAAAGGCTGTGAACTTCAAATTTCTGAAGTGCACTTTCTTGTGGAAGGAAAACAAGTAGATGAGGATTTGAAAAAAGACTCAAAAGGAAAAGGGAGAGCCAGAGGAACTGTAAAAATGTGTTTTACGGAATGATGGAGTAGGTGGATATTTCAATGTTTTTGAGACAGAGAAGGGCTAAAATTGCCATACATTCCATATCAGTTGGCAAAACAACTAGTGAAGTTTAATCACCAAATTTTGGGACATGTAGGAACAGAAAAGTTATGGCCAGTAGTGAAAGAAAACTATTAGAATCCACATTTGAAAAAAATTGTGTCAGATAGTGCAGGATGAATGCTTGATATGTCTGCAGACAAATGCAAAGTGCAAGAAGCCACAGTTGCATAGGTTACCCCTGGCACATGGACTGTGTTACTGTATACCACACATACTATGCAGGACCATTGTCTACTGCGAAGGGCAGGTATTGCGACTTGCTGGTAGTGGTAGATTTTTTTTTTCAAAATGGGTGGAAGCAATTCCAACCAAGGGAATTACAGCTAAAGTGACAGCAGAAGCACTTTGGAAAAAAACATTTTTTGTCACTGGGGGTGGCCCAGGGTGATAGAATCAGACAATGGACCACAATTTGTCATTAAGATGATGAAAGTACTTTGTGACATACTGGGAATTAAGCAAAGGTTTCATGTTCCATATCATCCAAAACAAATGGGATGGTACAAAGAATGAATAGAACCTTAAAAGATAGGTCGAAAGAAATGTTCCTTGAGAAAGGAAAAAATTGGGTAAATCACTTACCTAACATTTTGATGGGAGTCAGAGCAACACCAAATAGCAAGACAGAAATATCTCCATTTGAAGTGATGACAGGCAGACAAATGCCGTTACAGTTTCCTTTTGACTTGGAAGTACAGAATGAAAGACCATTGTTAGAAGCTGCAAAGCATCAACAATGGATAAAAGACCTGTAGGAGGTATGCCAAGAGATAGCCAAAGAGCTAGCATTCCATTTGGGGCAAAAAGTTCCAACATTGCCAGAGGAAGAGGGATATTCAGTTGGGAAGTAATGTCATGTTAAAAAATGTCAGTAAAACTGGTCCATGGGACAGTAACTGGCAAGGACCTTTTGAAGTAAAAGAATTGATTGGACCACTGGTCCTAAGAGTATAGAATGTGAAATAGTCTAAAAAAACATGTTGGAGAAGGTCAACACCTGCACCACACCACATGCAACACATAGCCCTCCAGAACACTCACCATCACAGTTCTCACATAAAAACACAAACCACACACCCACCTTCGCGGAGGATCTCAATAGAAATCTACCTAAACAGCAGAGACCTCCAAAGCAGAAACCACCTGACCACCACAACACAGCACAAATCACAAGACACATAGCTCACCTACACAGTGGGTCCCCCAAGGCAAAACAGCTTGCCCAATAGACTAATCATAAGTGACTCAATAGTGAGGTACACTGATGTCTCACTCCCTAGGCTGAATAAGGAGAAGGTAAGAGTCAGCTGTCTATCAGGTGCCAGAATCCGACACATAACACACACACTCAGGTTACTCCACAACAAGTACAAGTATGATTTTGTCACTGTCCATGTGGGTGTGAATGACCAGAGATGCACCTCCCTGGACTACATAAAAAGAGGCATGGAGAAGCTCTCGAATTATGTGGCCCAGTCAGGTATGACCCTAACCCTGAGCAGCATCCTATCATCGCCCAGAGTGAGACCACAGTACAAGCAGAAAATGACTGACCAACAATTGGCTGTTTCTGGTGTCATTCTAAGGGGATCCAGTGTCTATCTGCTTGTGATGACATGATTGACAGATCTCAATGCTTTGGTAGAGATGGCCTGCATCTGTCACCCCTAGGTTTCTGGATACTGGCTAAGGCTCTTGCCACCCCTATAGTGCCTTTTTAGGCGATGTTCCAAAGACCAAATTACCACAGTAACAGCTATAAATAAATGCAATCTGAGGGACATGCTGCTCAACACTAGAAGTCTAAATCTCAAGATGCACTTGCTCAAAGCACTCCTCAAAATGGAGAACATTGACATTTGTGCTGTAACAGAGACCTGGTTTAAAGCAGCAGAAAGCACCCCTGCACTACCAGGCTATAACTCATTCCACACCTTTCGGTGCCAGAACATGGACCAAAGATCCAAAGTTGGTGGTGTCTCCATATTCATAAAGGTTCATACATATAACATAAGGGCATTTACAAGCACAAGCACATTTAGCTTTGCTAGTTATTTAGTTGCCCCTTTAGTTTTGCCCTTTGATTTTGCTATTATTTTGTTGTGTCTCTGTCAAGCAGTGACACTGAAGTAATCCTGGGGTGGGGTGCGATCCCCCATCCATTCCATTGGATTTCCATTGAACAAGGCCAGCGCAGGTGCTCTGGCCTCACATGCTCGATTTTTTGTTGGGGATTAGGAGTCTGTCTGTGGGTGATCCTGTCCTCCAGCATGTTCTATTTTAATAATTAATAAAGCTTAGGGTCAAGAGGGATCTTCTTTTTTGGGGTTCTGAGATTCTATCTTTTTATGGTGAAACATATTCAAATCAGGGTTTTTATATGTCAGGCATAGGTCACCTGGTGGGTTGGTACTGGAAGGGGTATGAGACTGAATAGAGCTGGAGTTCTTTTCAGTCGAGGGCATAAGACACCCTTTGGTGACCCCTTTATCCTTTTTGGTGAGGAACTTTGGGGTCTTTCCATGCTGCAGATACATCTGGGGCATTGTACCCAATCATAGGTCTTGTGAGTGATGATGAGTACAATGGGATGGCGACCTCCCTTGATCTCCCTTGATGATCCTTCAATATCATGGATCAGGCAGGTGGTGGGCAATGTAGAAGGAGTTCTTTAGCAAAGAATGTGTAACACGATTGTCAACTGCAAACCTGGGTCCCCAGATCCTGATGACTTCTTCTGTGCTCAGTGGATTGCCACCTATATGGTAGCTAGTGGTTAGTATAGGGTTTTCGTATTTTATGGTGATTATTTGCATGGCATTTCTGGAATCTTTTGGCTCTGGTGGCTCTGGCAGTTTTCATCCATTTCTGTGAGGCAGAGGCTGATGTGTGATGGATGTGAGGCTGAATTATGGCTTCAGTTTAGTTGTCAGTCTGCAAAAACCTGTGTTTCCTTGCCTCCTGTTGTTGCTTGTACTTCAGAAAAAAGGATGAAGACGGGATCCAGGATGGACTGAGATTCTGTGGGACACCACTTGTGACAGGCTTTTGAGTCTGACATGGCTCAGCAACTCTGACCCTGTGGGTTCTGTCACTTAGCCAGTTTTGCATCTTGTCTTGTGTATGGGTTTACATTCAAGCTGATGAGTTTTTGATGATACCTGAGTGGGGTATTGTGTCAAAGGCTTTGCAGGTGCCTTTCCCTCATCAATGGCCTTGGTGACTGTCTCGAAAAAAAAAAAAAAAGTCAAAGGCAAAATCTGCCTTTCGAAAGCTAAAAAGCCAAACAGGGTGGATCCCCAAAGTCTGCAAGTTAAGTTGTCTATTTTTATGAGTTACATTATGATCCTCTCATGGGCTTTGCAGATAAGGCTTGTCAAGCTAATGGGACGGTAATTTCCAGGGTCGGTGGAGGCACCGCCCTTGTGAAGTGGGACCACCTTCAGACTAGTAGCTCAGCATAACGCATCTGAGATACTTCAGGTACAACTAACATTGGGTAAGACAGAGATTCAGGTTGTAGTATGCTATAGGTCACCAACCATGTCCCAAGACTCTCACTTCATGTTCCTAAGCACCCTAAAACCTATTAAAGTCCAACCCACCACTCTCATACTAGGTAAGTTCAACTACCCCTCCATCAACTGGGAAAACTACTCATGCACCAATACACTGGCCCAACGCTTCCTGGAATTCATCAATTCCAATGCCCTGGACCAGCTTATTCTTACCCCCACTAGAGGAAGCAACATCCTTGACCTGGTTATTACTAACATGGGCAACCATTGCTCTACACCAATAGTCAATTTCTCCCTGGTTAGATCCGACCACAAACTAATCACCATGGAAATCCACATCTCACCCACACCCCCCGCAAAGGTAACCATCATGAAAAACTTCTCCAAAGCTGACTTCAGGCTCCTAAAAACAGAGGTGGCTAACTTCATGGCACCCATGTCAATGGAAAATAGATGCATGACTGCCGAATCATACACCAACGCACTGTACAAACACGTACATAAATGCATGGAACTAACCATACCCAACAGAACCAAGATGCTCTCCTCCAAAAAAAGGAAGCCAATCTGGTGGTCCCCTGTCATTAATAAACTCTACAACAGAAGGAAGAAACTGTTGCAGAAAAAGGTGAAGTCCCAAGACTGGAAAAACTCATTAGCCTCAAAAAAAGTTGAAATCCCGCATCAAAACCTCTAAAGCCAGTTATGAAGGCAGAATTGTGGCAGACACTAAAAACAACCACAAAACCTTCTAGAGTTACTATATCAAGAATCTCCATGGCAATACCCAGGTTTGCTCTGAGTTAGTGCACAATGGTACATTCTATACAGAACTAACAGATATTGCAAACATACTGGCCAACAGATTCAGTGCCAACTTTACCCCTCTCCCCCCCCAAAGGACCAATCACAATACCGGAGGAATTCCAGGCACCCAGCATTACTGAAGCACAATGTAAAGCTGCATTATCCAAGGCCAAGAATACAGCTTCCATGGGACCCAACAATATCCCTGGATGTGTTCTACATGAACTACAAAGTGAACTGGCACCACATCTGTGTGCCCTGTTCAATCACAGCCTCACCTCAGGCTTTCTCCCTACAGAATGGCACACTGCAACAGTCATCCCTCTCCATAAAGGGGGAGCGACTACAGACCCTGGGAATTATTGCCCCATTAGCCTGATGAGTCTGATATGTAAGGTGATGGAGCACATCATTATGGACCTAATTAACAAGGATATAGGGAGTCTCCAAACTCTAGCTCCCATGCAATTTGGTTTTGTGAAAGGTAGATCATGCCTGCTCAACCTGGTTGACTTCTTTGAGTCAGTCACCAGAGCTGTGGATGAGGGCAAGGCAGTTCATACAGCCTACCTCGATCTGGTGAAGGCCTTTGATACCATTTCCCACTTAGGGGCTATTGATAAACTCACCAAACTAGGGATCAACCCCTATATCACTAGGTGGGTTGCAAATTGGCTCACAGATAGAACCCACAGTGTGAAAGTAGCGGACTTCAAGTCAGACCGCCAACCAGTTACGAGTGGAGTCCCATAGGGATCGGTCCTGGGTCCTCTCCTGTTTGGCATCTATTTCTCAGAAGTTCAGGCCAACATGGAGGGACTCTGGCTGACCAAGTTCACAGACTACTGCAAGCTGGGAGCCATTATTAACTCCCCAAGTGATATAGACATCCTACAGAAAGGCCTCACTGAGACCAATGACTGGTGTCAAAACCTTGGCCTTAAGCTTAATGCCAAAAAATGTGTCATCATCCCCTTTGGGAAAAACTCAGTTCCCACTAATTACCACATTGATGGGAGCCCACTGAACACTGAAGGTGTTATAAGATATCTGGGGACACAGGTTGACAACAACCTCTCCTTCGACCACCACATTGCCACTGTGGTCAGAAAGTCCTTCTATGTGGCACATCTGATTACCAAGGGTTTTGCATCCAGGAAGAAAGAGGTCATCTCTCTCTACTCTTCCCTCATTAGGCCAATCATAGAGTATAATGCCCCATTTGGCATGTACCTCATTAGACACATGGAACAGCTGGAAAGGCCACAAAAGTACCTCACAAAGAGGATCATAGGCCTTAAACACATGTCCTACATGGACAGACTGAAAAAACTCCAGCTATTCTCTGTCTCATATCGTTTACTAAGAGGCGATCTCTGCTTGACTTAAAAAAACATGTCTGACCCAGCTCTGTTAGAAATGCTACATCTGAAGAAATCCCAATCCCACTATATCACACACTCCAGAGACCTCAACCTCATTACCACAATCAACAGAACACACTGGAGGGACAGGTTCATAACCCAGAGACTGCCCATGCTCTGGAATAGACTTCCCAGACATGTCAAGCAGAGCACCACACTGGCCCTCTTCAAGAGAAATCTTGATGAGTGGATGGGAAATAGAAAGTTCACCCTGGGGATCACTGCAGTGGCTCTACTTGATAGACACACTGGGAACTAACATCAGGTGGAACAATGGCAGGGCACTTCTATGGGCTAGGTTTGTAAAGGTTCTAGGGCCATTAGCCTAGTACACACCTATGAACCTATGAACAGTCACTTCAACACAATGACTCTTAATTATATCAGCTTAACTTTCAGACTTAACTATCTTATTCCACTGACCATGTTGCAGCCCTCAGTACAATTCTGACTATCAGACTTAAAGCCCTCCCAAGCAAAATTCTTCTCCAATTTCCCTAGTCAGTGCCCACCCCCTAAGTAAACAAGAAGTTACTCATTCTCAGAGTCAAAATATATTAAAAGGCCAAGCACATACAAAAAATTGTAAACTCCAAAATAACTTGCTTTAGATTTAAACAGTTCATTGCATGCCTATCTCAGAGTTGATGTTCATCTAAAAAGATGGCAACCCTAGAAAGATGCTAACCCAAGTAATAGATTATGATCTGTGAGTTTTACAGTGCACAATGAAAAAGGGACAAAATAAACCAATCTATGAATCCTTATTTGATAAAGGACTCTATGTTTTATTACCTGTTAGAAGTGTTTTGCTGGGTCAGAATGATTCTCTTCTGTAAACAAACACTACTTAAAACACCAGTATGGTATGAACCTAAAAAATATTCTTTATCTTAAATTGATGTTCTACATAGTAGTGATGCCCTTTCAGAGCTATAAGTAGTTATTTTTTTATTTGTTATACCCCAAAATGGATTGATGCGACAGCCATTCAAATGTGATTTTTTTATCCTTTCTACACTGCATAATGTGTCCCAAGAAGATGCCATTTCTAGTCATTTTTCACCATCTTGTTCCTTCAGGCTGTTCCATTATTCAAGTGCACTGCTTGCTTTAAGAATCTCTGGACAAAGGATCAGTAACTTTTTTCCCCACTGACACTCTATGATTTGTGTTCTTTGTCATTTTCTATTATATTATAATGAGCCCTTTCTTATACAGTCGGAAAAAGTGATTAAGATATATTGTATGTTTTTTTTTAGGTATATAATTAGTTTGCTGCAGGGACTCCTCTCTTAATTCACTCTTTCATCTGCCACTGATGTTTTCCTGAAATTTTAAACTCAGCTGTGATGTGGCCACTAAAGAGTAAAATTGCTGAATCTCAGAAACTCTATAGGTTTATCATCCCAATAGGAGAGATCAGATGAATGGCTACAAATAACTTTGGAAGTGCACTTTCCAGGACTATAAATATTAAAGCAATTTGGGCAACATGATTAAGACTCAACAGCCAGGGAAACAAACTCAAATAAAGCATATGGGTCCTTGGTTTTAACCTACAAGGGGCATGTCAGTTACCTTGGGTCTATGTCATTCCGTCAAATGGCTATTCAGCAAATAGCCATTCACCAAACACATATTTAACGAAGCCGCTCTTCAGTGAATGGCAAATTTTAAGTAGGGCAAACAAGCTGTTAGCCAACTGAGCAACCATAAAAAATAATAAAATTTGAAACCTGCCAAGGTAGGGGTTTACACCCCCCACACCCTTCCTAACTAAATATACTAACTCTGAGATTGCACTACAGTAGGGAAAAGGGCAAATTCCAGATGGTGACCAACCACTGGTTTGTCCTAGTTAAAATTCACCATTCGATGAAGAGCAGCTTTGCTAAATAGGTGTTCAACAAGTGGCTATTCGCTGAATAGCCATTTGACAAAATAATATAGATCCAGTTATCTCTGCCTGGTAGCCACAGGCATATCTCTGAAAGCTTACGGCCACTGTCAGTAAGCCCAGGTACTATACTACTCTATAGGAAAAGTCACTGTAGCTGCCAAAGGTTTAGAAAGTCTAGCCTGAGGATGTTTTTCCTGCTCTGAGATGGAGGAGCATTCTAAGCACTGATTATCTTGCTACCAGTGGGTTACCATATTCCTGAGTGTCTGTCCATACAACTGCCCACCATCCAGTGAAGGATATTTGGAAGCTTAAGCACTGAGATGTACCTGCAATATAACATATTGCCCTTATCCATAATCAATAAATGTCAGCTTCCCACATATTAAGAAGTGTACTGTTATTTGGATACCAATGCACAGTACAAATCGATAGTCTCTTACCTCTGATAATTGTATTTTTCATTTTAATTCCTGCATACATTGCTAAAACAAAGGGTGTTACCAGACCCATTCTGTCTTTATGGACTATTGTACTACAAATTGCTGAACTTAAGCACTATGTTTTATAATTGTTAATTAAGAGCATAAAAACATGTTTTATATTGTTAATCATGAGCATAAAAAACACAATCTGTGCTTTTGCTAATCAACTGTATTTCATGTATGCTTGTTTTACATTCCTTGTTTACCAGACTACATGAGATGCTAACTGTTACATGTTTGTGTTTTACACTAATTTTAGCAAGTCATATAAAGTAACAAGCTATAGGCCTGTGTTTACAGTTTTGGTTAGCAGGGTACACAAAATGGTATGTGTCATCTCTGTTTGTATTTTACACTATTTCTGTGGAAGTGATGTAAAGATGGCATCTATTTTCCTCATTTTTTCTACATTGTGTCCACCTCTATCTAGTAAACAGTTCCATAGTATCAAAGAGTTCTCACCCATAAGAATTTAGAATTAATCTTGTGTTGATGCTGCACTCCAAATGAACAGCTGTGAATGTCTATTTCATTACTTCATAGCATGAAGTTGCTAAATATACTGCTAAGATGCAGTCTGTAGATATAATATGAAACCTGGTCTTAGCTAAAAGGACAAGAAGTGATTCATTCATAGAATGATTTAGTAACATAGCAGCAGATGTTCAGGACAGTGCTGCGTTAAAGATACAAGGTGCAAAAGTTAAAGCATTACAGAAAGTTATTGACTAAGACCATAATACATAAATGGGCTTTCTTTCCTGCAACACTTGCCTCAGTATTTCTGCTGGGTCAGCATTGAGGTGACCTAGGTAGTCTTGTTTTTGAAAGCTAGTATTTGTCTCAATTAAAATGAGTGAATAGTGACATTTTTTCAGAACACATTATAATCTTAGAAGCTTGCATTCAGTGCCTGAAGAAAAACAAGTTGTTGCATGTGTCTGGACAGATATATGCTAAAGGAAGCATTATATTTGTAGTGTACCAACAGGTGTAGCTGAAGAGATATGGGTTCCTTCCTACCTGACTCTGGTGACACCCCTATAGGCCCAACACACCAAGGTGGCAAAACGGACAGATTTTATTCTAGGTGATACATCTAGTTTAAAAAGGCAATAGCACAACCATAAACAAATTATTTCAACAGTGCACCAGTTAGCAATAAAGCAAGGTGAGATATGCATGCAATAAAAACATACATTCACCCACTTCCCCAGAACTCAACAGAAAAAAGTCTTGACATTCAAACATGCACAAAGAAGGCAATATCAATGAACAGTAAAGTTTTATAATGCAGCAATACAAACACGGGGAAAAATGCAATGTGATTAAGCAATAAAAGAGTCATGGAATGTACCTCACAAGACATCTGCAGCATCTGGAAAGGCCACAGAAGTACCTCACAAAGAGGATTACTGGCCTCAAACAAATGCCCTACACTGGCCACCTCAAAAAAACTTTACATTTGTTGACCGGGAGAGTCCAACTGGACACAGGTCCATTTTCAGCGGAGGCCCGGGGAGAAAAGCTCCACATTAAGTATTATTTGCATTATACAGTTAAAAAACATAGCATTTAAATATAGACATTAGTCCAGTTAAGGACGCAAGACAAGAAGAAAACAGATGTAAAACAGCTGTAGAACATAGTACAATTTTAAAATATGGTGACATATACTAAACATGGTTACAAATGTAGTTGAGATTCATCAGTGGACAATTGATACAATCTGTTTTTGAGGTACATAACAGCCATTAGCAGTTGTTGCTACAATTATGTGGTAGTCAATGAGCAGTAAAGCTTTATAATGCAGCAATACAAACACGGGGAAAAATGCAATGTCATTAAGCAATAAAAGAGTCATGATACAACAATACAGATATAAGAAAATGCAATGTCATTGAGCAGCAAAATTCTTGAAGACAGCAGTACTAACACGAACAAAATGCAATGTCATTAAACAATGAGGATTTATAATACAGCAATACAAATATGAGAAAATGCAATGTCATTCAGCAGCACTGACACCCTCTACCCCTTGATCAATTCTAAACAGACCAACTATGAAACAGTCTATTATACCCTGTTCACTGGCCAGTGACTATTTACATGATGGGGCCCAAGTTGAAGCTCACATGGATCCCAGTTATTTGTAATCCACAAAGCATTTGGGGGAACCACAATCTTATAAAAATATAAAATGACGGACAGAGCCTCTCACCACTCTGTCGAGAATATCCTAGTGACCAGGCGCAGTGGTTCCTCTGATGAGAAAAGTAGAAAATCACCTGCCAGAACTCTGGTAATCATCTATCGCTTCTCGGTACTAGGCCCAAGGGAACTCCTTTTCTTGCTGAATAATAGCAGGCGTGGAGCTACTGGTTCAGACTTCTCTCCTGATTTCACAAAATACCATCATCCAGGATTTCAGCCAGAGGCAGACACAATCTGCTACTTCACTTCCCTGTCCCAAAGCACTTGAAAAGAAAATCCAGTCATGCTGCAAGGCCCTTTTCCCTTCAGCTACGTGTTTCAGTCTTCCCTCCTTCAGCTAGTGTTCCAGTCTCTTCTTTCACTTTCGAAATTGTCTTTTATATTCCTGAAAAAGAGCTCCACCTTGTGGTGTAACGGAAAACTACAGTCTATTACTTCTACATGAAATACAGTGGGAGCTACACTCTCTCCCCACTTGAAAATCTTGGGTCCCCCCAAGTCAAAGGTAGATTAGCAGAAAATATTTACAAACACTAATGCACCATCAACTGAACAATATTTTTGCATTCAAAAGGTACATTCCACCAAGGGTAATCAGCCTTATGCTTAACTTGGGATGGGGTGTCACCACTGGAGTAGGAGGCATAGGGATTATGAGTGCAGACCCTCTGATGAGCTGTGGTCACAGGTTCCTGTGTACTATGTCCCAAACTGTTATAGGTAAGTCTCTGTGGGGGCCGAATCAGTCTCTGCAGTTTTGGTTCGGAAGAGACAGCTAAGGAATTTTGCTTGGAAGGTTTGTCACTCACATCACATTCAGTATCTAGTTCTTCAGTAGGCATATTGTCTACTTCTAAGATCTCATCTTGCATAACTTCACTTTTGTTTCCCATAATGGTATGACTATCCTCAGCACTATTTTCTGAAGTTTGCATAGCAGGGCTTACATCTGTATCAGGTTCTGCAAGAGGCACAGAAACATTATTTAGTCTATTGTTAGGTCTAGGCTGCTCAAAATGACAAGGAATTAATTCCAGTGCATTTACATTGAGATTACAGCCCACGGGGTCTTGAACATCCTCATAAAAAACCCCACTGAAACCCCAGTCATCATCACTGTCCTCCTCTCCTTCAGCAGGTGGAAGCACATGCTCTTGAATATTGAAGAGGATAGTTCCTCTCCACCTTAGCCTTCTGGATCTCCTTGAGTTAGGCTTCCACTGAGCCATTCTGGGTTCTGGATTCATGAACCTCACTGATTTTGCCAAAGGCATTAAGTTGTTTCGGTGCCATGTTTTTATGGGTCCTTCTTTCCCCTCAGGGCAAACTTGGTAGACAGGGATATTAGGTAGCTGAAAACAAATTATGTAAATCTCAGATCCCCAGCGGTCAGCTAGTTTATGCTTTCCTTGTAGTCCCAAATTTCTCAAAAGAACTCTGTCCCCTGGCTGCAAGTCATGCATCTTTACTTTTTTGTCATAGTGAGCCTTGTTTCACTGATGTCTTTGTCCTATTGATTTTTCAGCAAGCTCAAAAGCCTGTCTGAGGTTCTTCTTGAGTCTCTACATATAACTGCTGTGAGATCGCACTGGTGTATCATCAGCTGTGACTCCAAAGGTGACTTCAATAGGAAAAAGAGCTTCTCTTCCAAACATTAGGAAGTAAGGCGAGAATCCTGTAGCATCATATTTAGTACTGTTGCAAGCATGTACCACTGTCGCTACATGTCTACTCCATTGACTCTTCTTCACAGCAGATAGTGTCCCCAAGATGTCTTGTAAAGTTCTGTTGAAACGCTCAGGATGAGGATCCCCTTGAGGATGATAAGGAGTGTTGCAGCTTTTTTGGACTCACAACAGAGTGAGTAGTTCATGGACAAGCTTGCTCTCAAAATCACGTCCTTGATCAGAGTGTATCCTTTTTGGCAAGCAATAGTGTGCAAAGAACTTCTCAACTAGTAATTTCACCACTGTAATAGCTTTCTGATCGCGAGTGGGAAATGCATGAGCATACCGGGTATAATGGTCTGTCACCACCAACACATTACTGATCCCGCCTTCATCGGGTTCAATGCACAGAAAATCTATACAGACCAGTTCCATGGGTCCACTACTTTCCATTTGACCCAATGAGGCAGCTCTGGTTGCTCTGAATGCAATGAAGACATGTATGACAATAATCCTCAACATCTTGCTTCATGCATGGCCAGTAGAGCCTGTCTAATGGAACGAAGACATGTACAACAATAATCCTCAACATCTTGCTTCATGCATGGCCAGTAGAATCTGTCTCGTACCAGATCCATAGTTATATCATAACCAAGATGACCATGTTCATCATGCAATGACCAGAGTACTACTTCTCTATACTTCTGAGGAAGCAACAATTGCCATTTTTCACTGCCAAGTGCACTAGGAGATCTTCTGTATACTAGTCCATTCTGTATCTGGAGTCTGTCCCATTCTTTGGCCAAAAGTCTTGCCAGAGGATGAATAGCCATGCAAAGCATATTAACTTATTTCTTCTCTAAAGCAGCTACCACCTGCTGACCTAAGGGGTCTTCTCTTTGATCTCTCCTAAGGTCACTGTTACTCAAAGCTGGTAGCAATGAAGCCTGCATAGTGACCGGATTACAGTAAGCTTGGGGTATGCTTGCTGCAGACAGACCCAACTTCTGGACCCAGCATTCAGTGTGTTGATAGCAGGTTGCAATCTGAGACATATCTCTCACCCTTGGTGCTGGAATTTCCACCCATTCATCGTCAGGGTGTAACTCTCCCTGAGGTCTTCTGGACAGGCCATCAGCATCTCCATTTTCAAGTCATGGGCGGTATTTCAAACTAAAATTATAGTTGCATAGAGCTGCCTTCCATCTGTGGCCAGCAGCATCTAGCTTTGCAGTGGTCTGGATGTATGTCAGAGGATTGTTGTCAGTCTGCACTTCAAATTCAGCCCCATAGAGATAGTCATGCAGCTTGTCCACTACCGCCCACTTTAAGGCAAGGAATTCCAACTTGTTTGCAGGGTAGTTTATTTTTGTGGGGAATAAACTCCAACTGATAAAAGCAACAGGTCTCAGCTTCATGTCATACTCCTGGTACAGGACTCCTCCTAAGCCATCCCTGCTAGCATCCACATGTAAAGTGTATGGATTTGTTGAGTCAGCATATGCCAGCACAGGGGCATGTGTGAGGCAATACTTAAGCTATTCAAATGACTTTTTGCATGCAGGAGCCCAACGACTCTCAATGAGCTCTTTAGAACTTCTCAGTCCCTTAGGCTTTTTCACAAGGATATCTTCATCTGTTTCATCTGCTTTCTCATCATTTCGGAGCAAATGGTTGAGGGGTCTTGCTATCTTTGAAAATCCTTCCACAAACCTTTTATAGTAACTGCAGAATCCCAGGAAAGATCTCAACTCTATGATAGTTTTGGGTCTGGGCCAAGATGTCATCGCTTCAACTTTGCTGGGATCTGTGGATATTCCATTTGCAGACACTACAAGTCCCACATAGGTCACTGAAGGTTGGAAGAACTTGCATTTGTCCAATGACAACTTCAGGCCTTCCTTCTAAATCCTGTCCAATACCTTCAACAGTCTTTCTTTGTGCTCCTCTAGGGTCCTCCCAAAGACAATGATGTCATCCAGGTAGACTTCCAGAAGATGCATGCCTCCAACTGTTCTTTCCATGATTCTCTGGAAAGTTGCTGGTGCATTTGATAAACCTTGAGGTAAGTGATCAAACTCAAAAAATCCCAAAGGGGTGATGAAAGCAGTCTTCTTTTTATCTTCTGGGTGCATAGGGATTTGATAGTATCCACTCCAGTCTAGCACACTGAACCACTTACTGCCCACCAGGCAATTTAGAGCATCTTCAATCCGGGGAGTTGTGTACTGGTCTGGAATGGTTCGCTGATTCAGAGTACAATAGTCAACACACATGTGAATTGACCCATTCTTTTTCCTGACAACGACAATGGGAGAAGCATATGGACTTCTTGACTCTCGAATTATCCCTGTGGCTTTTAGTTCTTCCAAATGTTTTCTTATGTCCTCCAGTTCTCCTGGGGCTATACTTCTGGAATGTTCCCTGAAGGGCCAGTCCTCTTTTACTCTTATTCGGTGTTCTGCACTTTTTGCACAGCCCACATCTAGTTCACTAGTAAAAAAAAATTTTTTCTTTTTCATTAGAAGCTCTTTAACTCTAGTTAGTCACTCAGGGGGCAAGAGACCACCTCCTATCTCAATATCTTCCAGCTTCAACTCGTTGGCTCTGCTCTCATTCCTTGTCAACACAGAAGCAAGTAAGGGAGTGGTAGCATAAACATTTCCCAAATGCACTTGTGACCGCAGGACAATGGGAGTACTTCCTTTATTTTTCAGCCCCACAGGCAAAGTGTCATAAGGATGTTTTAACTTGTCCGCAGGCCAAACTTCTGGGACTAGTTCCAGCCCCGGTGGCAAGTCACTTTCTGGATCCATTTCCATCATGAGATGAGAGGAAACTGTTTGTCCACACATCCTCACTTTGGGTCTCAAGCAGGTGACCTGACCAGGATGAATTATATGCTCTTTTCCAGACAGGGTCCACACATGACCAATTTCATCTTTCTTACTATCCTTCTCCCTTTGAAGGGTACAGAAAACTGGTCTCAGGAGAGGATGTAGTGTTGGGTGTTCCTGGGTCAACTGAGGCATTAGCATTCTTCTGACAAGTTCAGTATTTGTCCCCACTAAATAGATGCTGAATCCTTTCCTTTTGGCCTGGGGCACACAACAGCGAGTGTTTCAAAAACGTCTGTTGACCCAACAACTGAAGTGAAAAATTCTAACTTGAGTGAGACATAACCATCATAAGGGAACTTTGTGTCACTTAGCTCTTAGATCTCCAAATCTTCTAACTTTTCAAGTGGCAAATGCTTTAAGTATTTTTGGTAGAAGTATATGTACAGAATGGTGATTTGTGCACCAGTATCCAACAGTGCTTTACTATACACTCCTTCTATTTTTACTGACATGACAGGGGACAGTCCCAGTAAGCCAACGGGTAGTTTCTGTTTCTGGTGTTGTTCAGCTGTATGACAGTCAGCATGTGGTTGAGGTACCACCGGTTGACCTCGCCATTTTAACGGATAAGACTCTTGCTTAGTAATGCTTTGCAGTCTGAGATGCTGAGATTTTGGCTGAGATGGCTTTCCAATTCAGTTGTTCACCTCAGATGAGCTAGAAGTGTGCATAGCAGGTAGTCTCTCTCCCCTATTACAAGGGTTAGTGTGGAAAGGAGATCCAGGATGCTGTCTCTTGATGTTAGATTTTATGGAGCTCTTTGTAACTGGGCACTCAGCTGGCTCTTTCACTGAGGCCCTTTGAAGTTTCCCTGCATTGCACTAGCCAATAATAGTTTGTTTACTCTTTTCAAGTTCTCTGTATTAGGACACTGTTGTTTTATATGCCCTGTATCTCCACAGCAAAAACAAAATCCAGTAGGAACTCTGAACATTGGCTGATTCGGTTCTTCCCTGAGTCCTTTTATGGAGGTTCTAGCTGATTTATTTCTCCCTTCAGCTAAAGTTACCATGGCTTTCTGCAATTCTGCAAGTGTCTTGGTAACTTGAGCTATGGTGTTGGTCAGGGAAGACACCTGCATCTGCAAATGTGACACCTCTATGTTGCGGACACTCTGGGCCATGACTCCTGTTTGAGTAGTGAGCACAGCTATAGGCTCCTGCTGGTGTTCACTCACTGTTTTAGTTGCTGTAGCATACTGAGATTTGGCTTCCAACAGGGCTTCCTCTTCCTTCACCCCTTTAACCAACTGAGAATAAGTTAGTCTCTTTCCTATTTCTCATCCTCATTTTCTACACAATGAGGTCCATAGCTTGAGCTCCCTGTAAAATTTGTCCGATCCGTACTTGATCAGCTACTTTCAGATCCACCCCCTTCTTTAGGATGATCTGGCTGAGCATTTTATCTAATCGTTTAATGTAATCAGATAGTTTTTCAGCAACTTCTTGGTATGTTTGTTCAAACTGATACAGTAGATCAGCAGCCCTCTCGGTCCTTCCAAACACATCATGCAGTACTCCTAAATAGTCCTTGGACATGCAGTCTTGCTTACCCATCCTTAGGTTGCGTATGGTATCCGCAGCTAATACCTTTAGACTTTCAGCTATCCACTGCTTCTTCTGAGATTCTGGGATATCCCACTCTTCTAGGGCTTGTGAAGCCTGATCCATCCAGGATTCAAAATCTTCCTCTCCCAGAGGTGTGGGTTGTTTGCCAGAAAAGAAACGCAATTTGTGGTAGCCAAGCCCAGTGCATGGCTGTGTAGGCTTTAAGCATTTTCCTACAATACTTCCCAAAGCATTCAAAACTTCAGGCCCTATAGTATTTATGGGCAGTGAAGCTGCAGCTTCTGGTGTAAGGTGCTGACCTACTTGGATAGCTTCCACAGGTATTTTCTCTGTTGCTGAGGTAGCGCACTTCTCAGGGATTACCACATGGACTGCACTCTCACCTGAAATTTGTACACTCAATGGTATATGCTCATACACTAAAGGACTTTTCCATTCTAATAAGGCCAATGTGCTCTGCTCGGTAGGGTCCATAGTGTTATCCAACAAAAATCCACGCCCCACAACTGGCAAGGATCCTGTGACTTGATGTATTTGCATATCAGTTCATGTGACCCCTGGCAACACCAGAACTAAGCAATGCTCTGCCTGAGCAATGTGCTGTTTGCACCACTTAGTGGCTACTTCTGGGTTTATGTTTCTGCTGGATTTGCTTTCCACATGTACAGGGGAATAGGGTGGAGTCCAAGGTAATACAGGAAATCCTGGATGAGCCCCCAAATGCAGCACACCCACAGGTGTAGCTGAAGAGATATGGGTTCCTTCCTACATGACTCTGGTGACACCCCTATAGGCCCAACACACCAAGGTGGCAAAAGGGACAGATTTTATTCTAGGTGATACATCTAGTTTAAAAAGGCAATAGCACAACCATAAACAAATTATTTCAACAGTGCACCAGTTAGCAATAAAGCAAGGTGAGATATGCATGCAATAAAAACATACATTCACCCTCTTCTTTAGAACTCAACAGAAGAAAGTCTTGACATTCAAACATGCACAAAGAAAGCAATATCAATGAACAGTAGTTTTATAATGCAGCAATACAAACACGGGGAAAAATGCAATGTGATTAAGCAATAAAAGAGTCTTGGAATGTACCTCACAAGACATCTGCAGCATCTGAAAAGGCCACAGAAGTACCTCACAAAGAGGATTACTGGCCTCAAACAAATGCCCTACACTGGCCACCTCAAAAAACTCCAGCTTTAATCCGTAGCATATCGCCTACTCCAAGGTGATCTCTGCCTAACATATAAAGCTATGTAAAACCCAGAGCTGTTGGACATGCTACACCTAAAGAAATCCCAATCCCTCTGAGCTACATGCTCTAGGGACCTAAACCTTGTCACCAGTCCCAGAGACTTCCCATACTCTGGAACAGACTATCCGTCTATGTCAAGCAAAGTTCTTCATTAGCACTCTTCAAGAAAAAACTTGATGAGTGGATGGGAAATGGGAAATACACCCCAGGGATCACTTCTGTGTCTCTGCTCGACAGTGGCACAGGAAAATAACTTTCTTGGGTGGTGTAAGCCAGGGAACCTTGTTGGCTAGGCTTACATAGGCCCTTGGGCTGATAGCCTAGTACCTACCTATGAACCTATGAACCTATGATACAACAATACAGTTATGAGAAAATGCAATGTCATTGAGCAGCAACATTCTTGAAGATAGCAGTACTAACACGAGCAAAATGCAATGTCATTAAACAATGAAGATTTATAATGCAACAATACAAATATGAGAAAATGCAATGCCATTCAGCAGTACTGACACCCTCTACCCCCTTGATCAATTCTAAACAGACCAACTTTGAAACACTCTATTATACCCTGTTCACTGGCCAGTGACTATTTCCAGTCTTGCTGCCGGCGTGATGGGGCCCAGGTTGGAGCTCATATCACTCCCAGTTATTTGTAATCCACAAAGCATTTGGGGGGGGGACCACAATCTTATAAAAATATAAAATGATGGCCAGAGCCTCTCAACACTCCATCGAGAATATCCTAGTGACTAGGTGCTGTGGTTCCTCTGATGAGAAAAGTAGAAAATCACCTACCAGAACTCTGGTAATCACCTATGGCTTCTCGGTACTAGGCCCAAGGGAACTTCTTTTCTTGTTGAATCATAGCAGGCTTGGAGCTACTGGTTCAGACTTCTCTTCTGATTCCACAAAATATTATCATCCAGGGTTTCAGCCAGAGACAGACATAATCTGCTACTTCACTTCCCTGTCCCAAAGGACTAGAAAAGAAAATCCAGTCATGCTGCAAGGCCCTTTTACCTTCAGCTACGTGTCTCAGTCTTCCCTCCTTCAGCTACTGTTCCAGTCTCTTCTTTCACTTTCGAAATTGTCTTTTATATTCCTGAAAAGAAGCTCCACCTTGTGGTGTAAATGGAAAACTACAGTCTATTACTTCTACATGAAGTACAGTGGGAGCTACATATTCAATGATGGATAAAAAACATTAAACACATTGATGAAAAACATCTCCAAAGTGACTAGGCCTATACTATAACATTTTACAAATTACAGAATAAATTAAGACAAATCCTTTCTAAAATCAAATTCAAACTGGCACTAAAACAGTATTTTACTAAGATATGAGCATCTAATTGCATACTGGAAGTTGGCCAATACAAATATCAAAAAGATAACTTCTGTAGCTTCAGTGAACAACTACGCACAAATTGTGAAAAAATGGCAATTCATTATAATATCTAGAGCAAAGAGGTGGATTCAGAAAGTACCCAGTTGTGAGCAATAAGTGCTGTGACAAAAAGAACCCTTTAGCTTAAGCTAAAAAAAACAGTGATTCAGAGACACATTAGCCAGAATGAGGAAAGACCTCATTATTTGCTAATTTTCATGCCATTCAGTGGTTACCACAAGCACTAAGAAGCACTTTACAGTGGTAATCACCACTGCTGGCCCATATATTACTTTAGCACAGGCACCCCAAATTCACATGCACTCATATGTACGCATTCACTCACACACTCACACACAGAAACACACAGACACCAACCCACACACACACAAGGACACATCCCCTTATCTCTCAGCTGCCCCTGAATTTACAGAACATCCATGATTTTGCCTATTTTAACTGCCTTGTCCCTTCTCATGGACCATTACAGTTACTAATGTCAGACATTAATGTTTCATACTTCTTATTCTTTGTAATACACTTTATGGTGAGAAACTTTTCTTTCTATTAACTTTCTGTGTGCCTTTTAGTAATATGTAAAAGTCCATGGTGTCTAGTACCCCTCCACCATATTAGTGTTGGTCTAGGGGAGTGTGAAGGTATGGCAACACTGCCTACACACACACACACACACACACACACACACACACACACACACACACACACACACACACTCACTCACTCACTCACTCACCATAGATCAGACACGCCCATCAACCGATCGCACTTATGCACACATTCACCCACACATACATACATACATACACACATACCCCTACTCCACCTATCCCTTAACTAACTCCTGACTGCAACCTCCCAGGCAGACAGACAGAAAGACACACACACACACACACACACACACACACACACACACACACACACACACACACACACACACACACACACACACACACACCTACCTGAAACCACTCATGACACATGCTCCACACTCATATACATATTCACATCCACATCACCACTACCTCTCTGCTAAACTTCCAGATACTTGCCGCTAACAACATAGTTTCTCCCACTGGAAGTAATGGGCAAATACAAACCTGGCCATGTTAATTATTATGTCTAGTGATGCTGATTTATACCTGAGTGGTTCTGCGAATTGCTTGAATGCATAAATCACTTACTGCAGGCACTTTTGGTGGAGAACATATGACTCACTGTCATAGGCCAGTCCCACAGAAAGTCTCATTAATAATGCAACAAGCCATAGGGACAGACAATCCAGTAATTCCAAGAACCTTTGTAGAATCACTGCAGCAGGGATGTCTATGAATCAGAAAGGACTACTGCCAGTGGAAAACAGACCATATTAAGGCTAGTCACTGGCAGTAGCCTATTCTGAATAACAGAAAATCTACAGAAAAAAAAGAAATATATTAACTGCTAACTTTTGGGCATACAAAGAAACATCCATTTAAAACCACTTAAATGCTTTAGGTGATTTACATTTTGTTGTACAAACAGCTCAGGTTTTGTGATAAGCCAGCAGTAATCATCAAATTGTCACATGATTTTTTTTAATGTTCTATGGCATAGCTCCTCGTGGTCCCCTGCAGAGTTCCTAAGCCAGCAGAGAGCAGAAAAAGCAACTTTCTTGATCATAAGTATTTTTTAAACTTTTTAGTTTGCATTTTTCGATCTTTTGAGCTTTTCGACTACTGTTTGTGCCTATATTACTGTTTTATTACCTTATTTTCCTGTTTTTGTGAGCTTATATTGTTGATTGCACTTGCGGGCTAAAGTATTGCTTAAAAGTAACAAACAGGCTAATACACTCAAGTGTACCAGCCTTTGATAGCAATTTAGTCGAAAACAAAGCATTTACTGCATTTTTTCTGTCTGTTTGCAAAAAAACAAAAAAAACAAAAATATTTCTCCTTTCCTAAACTTTCCTAGCTAGTTGTTCCAGTGATCAGATTTTGCTGATCCCTGGGCTTTGTATTTGGTTTCTGTGTTCCTCCATTTTCTTGTGTGGCCAGAGGTAGTTTCTTTACTTACCAGTGGGAGTGGGGAGTACTGAGCTGCTTGTTTGTCCTCAGAGGAGTGGTTAGAAGCAGCAACTAGTAATTCGTCGGCCATTTTGGGTCATTTCCTGTTTTTCCAGCCCCCTGCTATAAAGCACGCTTTGGCAGGCTTTTCTGGCATTAGAGAACTAGGCATAGCTCCTCGTGGTCCCCTGCAGAGTTCCTAAGCCAGCAGAGAGCAGAAAAAGCAACTTTCTTGATCATAAGTATTTTTTAAACTTTTTAGTTTGCATTTCTTGATCTTTGAGCTTTTCACTACTGTTTGTGCCTATATTACTGTTTTATTACCTTATTTTCCTGTTTTGTGAGCTTATATTGTTGATTGCACTTGTGGGCTAAAGTATTGCTTAAAAGTAACAAACAGGCTAATACACTCAAGTGTACCAGCCCTTGATAGCAATTTAGTCGAAAACAAAGCATTTACTGCATTTTTTTCTGTCTGTTTGCAAAAAAAAAAAAACAAAAATATTTCTCCTTTCCTAAACTTTCCTAGCTAGTTGTTCCAGTGATCAGATTTTGCTGATCCCTGGGCTTTGTATTTGGTTTCTGTGTTCCTCCATTTTCTTGTGTGGCCAGAGTTAGTTTCTTTACTCACCAGTGGGAGTGGGAGTACTGAGCTGCTTGTTTGCCCACAGAGGAGTGGTTAGAAGCAGCAACTAGTAATTTGGCGGCCATTTGGGTCATTTCCTGTGGTTGCAGCCCCTTGCTATAAAGAACGTTAAGCGCGATTTAGCGTGATTTAAATGAGCTATGCGTTGCACACTAGGGCAGCGCCGGTTAATCAGATTTAAACTAGGGCTTCCTAAATCCCTCTTCAAATTTCATAAAAACTACCCTTCCTCAAAGTATACTGCTGTTCTATTTGGTGTATCCTGCAACTATAAATTATCTCTGCTTGACTCCAAGTGAACTATTCTCTATCTGTATATAGCACTTGCTCCTACAGTACTTATCTTTCGATGCAACACTCTTCATTTATGAAAGTACCCAAAAAAAGCAAACCCCATTTCTAGATTTTCATCCCCCAGGAACAACTGTAAGTTTTCTGTCTATTCCTTCTAGCATGTCAGGGATCAGTTAGCAATGTCCTCTCCTGCTCAGCTGGTGAACCTGGGAATATTGAGGCAGTATTTTGGTGCCTCGTAGCACCTGGGTAACCCTCTCCTCCTCCACAAAACACAATACATGCGAGAGATGCAACTATCTGATGAAGCTGGAGGCTGAGCTCTCTCAACAGGACTAACTTGACAGACAGGAGGCGAGTAACCACACACACACTATGAGCCCAGTCTCCATAATACCATCACAACCTCAAATCATACACATAAACACACAAGGAACTGTACTCGAGGCTCTGAGTCAAAATCTACTACCAAGCAGCAGAGGCCACTGCAAAGCAGACACCAAACAACTTCCTACCTAGAACTGTACCTGCAACACATGGAGCCACACAGTCAGTGTCAGAAAAGTCCACAGCCTTAAGGCCAAACACAATGCCAGACACACACTAGTCATTGACTCCATAGTCAGACACTGGCGTCCCGCTCACCAGACTGAGTAAGGAAGAGGTCACATTAAGCTGCCTGTCGGGTGCAGAATCCCGCCATAGCGCGCGCGTACTCAGGGTCTCAGCAGCAGGTACCGTGCGGACTCATTCATTGTCCCGCTGGTGTTAGCGACCTGGGGCATTACCTCCTTGGACTACATGAAAGAGACATGGGGAGCTCTCTGATTATATGGCCAAAACGGTGCCGGCCTGACATGGTGATATCCTACCTTCACCAGAATGATGCCTACAATACAGAGATAAGATGATCAGCTTTAACAATTGAAAACTAAGCCCAATTGTCATTCAGGGATCCATCTACATCTGCCTGGGATGACATGCTGGACAAGCCGCAGCTATGCATAGGGTGACGCACTTGTCCTTACAGTTCCAGATTTGGCAAGGCTCTTCACCCCATGAGTGCCCACTTTTTGAGCAGGCTCAATTCTAAACCTACCTAGACAAAACAAAGAAAAAAACTGAGATGATAACGCTCAATGCTTGAAGTCTTCCCCCAACCCCCCAAGATGGGCCACCGGCAAAAATTTTCCGGGGGCCCTTTTTCTTTAGGTTAAAAAAAAAAAAAGGGGGGAAAAAAAAACATCGATTGGTCTGGGTGCCTGGGGAAAAAAAGGAAACCCCTTTTTTTGGTTTCAAGGCCCCCCCTTGGGGGGGGAAAAAAAAACCAAAACCCCAAAAGGGCCACTAAAAAAACCCAAAAGGGTTTTGATCGCACTTATGCACACATTCACCCACACATACATACATACATACACACATACCCCTACTCCACCTATCCCTTAACTAACTCCTGACTGCAACCTCCCAGGCAGACAGACAGAAAGACACACACACACACACACACACACACACACACACACACACACACACACACACACACACACCTACCTGAGACCACTCATGACACATGCTCCACACTCATATACATATTCACATCCACATCACCACTACCTCTCTGCTAAACTTCCAGATACTTGCCGCTAACAACATAGTTTCTCCCACTGGAAGTAATGGGAAAATACAAACCTGGCCATGTTAATTAATATGTCTAGTGATGCTGATTTATACCTGAGTGGTTCTGCGAATTGCTTGAATGCATAAATCACTTACTGCAGGCACTTTTGGTGGAGAACATATGACTCACTGTCATAGGCCAGTCCCACAGAAAGTCTCATTAATAATGCAACAAGCCATAGGGACAGACAATCCAGTAATTCCAAGAACCTTTGTAGAATCACTGCAGCAGGGATGTCTATGAATCAGAAAGGACTACTGCCAGTGGAAAACAGACCGTATTAAGGCTTGTCACTGGCAGTAGCCTATTCTGAATAACGGAAAATCTACAGAAAAAACATAAATATATTAACTGCTAACTTTTGGGCATACAAAGAAACATCCATTTAAAACCACTTAAATGCTTTAGGTGATTTACATTTTGTTGTACAAACAGCTCAAGTCTTGTGATAAGTCAGCAGTAATCATCAAATTGTCACATGATTTTCTTTAATGTTCTATTTAAGTGATTTCAAATGGATGTTGCTTTAAGTGCCTGA
Organism: Protopterus annectens; assembly: GCF_019279795.1. NCBI lineage: Eukaryota > Metazoa > Chordata > Ceratodontiformes > Protopteridae > Protopterus > Protopterus annectens. The sequence goes on along the minus strand of NC_056735.1, from coordinate 1,163,728,314 downwards.
AAAAGAAGGTCTTTATAAAAAAGATCCAAAAACCCAGCAGCTATTGTATACCACATGACATGCTGATTACTGCAGGTAGCTCACTGTCATTTACCAGTATATGTCCCTGTGACGATCCTCCACTAGGCCAGTAATCAAGGAGCCTCAATCCCCACCACTGGCACCAGTGGGGGACATATACTGGAATGATGACAAGTACACACAGTATTTCCAGATGCAGCTCTCTACTTCAAGTGCAATTTCCCTTAAGAGCACACAGAGACCACAGTCAGTCTGTGCCTGGCTTCTCACTCTTTCTCCAGATCCCCAATCTGACTCCCCACTGGCACAGCTATAAAGTTGGATCTCAGCTGAGTGACCAAGCCAAGACTTCCAGCACCCTTTCTGTTCAGCCAGTGCATTGTGTCCCTGCCCAAGTAGCTGACACACACACTCTGAGGTTTGAGTTACACACAGACAGTGGCGGCTGGTGACTTCAAATCACAGGGGGGCTGCAGGAGACAGCAGAATGGGTGGGGTCAAGGGGAAGGGGTGTGGTCAACCAGAAAGGGGAGGAGCTATGCACAAAACCACAAAAAACTAACTTTAATTAAATACACTGCCCTGGGTGGCAAACCATCATTATGAAAGTCCAATCAAGACAACAATAAGTGTAGAAGAATAAAAATATTTCAATGCATTGGCTGCATGACAGCTTATTTAATATCTAGATGGAAACAAAAGGTTGTGAGGCATGAAAAAATACTGGAATGCCAGTCAAAATCAAGTATAAGAAAAACCAGAAGCACTCAACTCAAAACCACTTCTCCTTGCACTGCAGTTCTAATTATATGGAAGCTTGTCCACCAGAAACACCAAAATGTACTGCCAAAATGCCATATACCGATTATACACCATGTTGAACGCAGCCTTGAATCCCAAAAATACCTTACCACTCCAGACCCGGAAACAAGTGCTAACATTAGTCTGGAAGGGGGGTCAAAGCTGGGCTTTCATATTGCTGGTGTTTGGAAGTCTGATCTTTGATGTTCACAGTTCCAACATTTTCAGGTCAAGCTTCCCATCCTCAACCACATAATTGTAAAACAGTCAGCACAGAGGATTTGGTTTATGATGGTAGAGGAATACAAATACACATTAAAAAGAATCTTACTGAGGCTGTCAGAATGAAGCACAATTGCTTAGATCCTTTAAACAGAAATACATACAGCCCATACACATACCAGTCAATATGCACTACAGTGAAGAAACACTTTCTGTACACAGCTAAGACAGCATATTCTATGATAATGTAATGTATCCCCTCAGTGATCAGTGCTCTGTTGCAGGGTTATAAATTCCAAACCAGCAATGCTCCAAGACCTAAAAATACAACCTGAAAGAGATGCCAGAGGGCCAAGCACCCTATATTATAGACAGTACACACAGCACCAACATGATGCAGAGAAACAACCCATGGCTTCTGTTTGAAGACTATACCTGCAACATAAAGAGGCAGGCAAAAAAATACAGGTGTTGCGTAGGTAAGAAGAGGTCTGGATGCCATAATATGACAATTACATTCAGCTCAAAAGCTCAGGAAAATGGAAGTTTGCCGAGTAACTCACATCAACCCACTCAAAATGTGACAGAGGCAGAAATAGGCAGCTTTCTCACAAGCTTGAAACAAGAAGTATCCAAAAAGAAGAACAATCAGTCATTAGTAGGGTTACCACCTGTCCCACTTTGCGAGGGACAGTTCCTCTTTCAGCAGTTGTGTCCTGCAAAAAAAATTAAAAAATGGCAAATGTCCTGAGATTTCTTTACTAGTTGTATAAAACAGTTATTTTTATCTAAAACACCCAAATGTTATATGAAATAGCATAAGCAACTCAAATGCTATAAGAAAAAGCATTTGTTTTTGGCAAAAAAGTGAAGTTCTATCATTTGTACTGGTCAGGGGTTTGTTTTGTCCTGAAAAATCTGACAATTCTACAAAAAGTGTCCCACTTTGGGCATTTGAAAAGGTGGCAACCCTAGTCATTAGTATGTGCACTATTTGTTAACAGTAGGCCCAATTTTTGTGTAGAAAAAAAAGAAAAAAAAAGAGAAACAAGTTAAAAGAAGAGTACAGAATAGGCTGATGATTTGTTTCAATTTTCAGGATTACTTCACTTTGTACCAATATAGTACCAGGATAGACTGTATGGCTCCAGTGTGACCCTGATCTGGATAAGGAAGGTAAGTGGGCAATGAACGGATGACAGAATAAATGACACATAAATCAAAAGGTAAAGCAATAGAAAGGTGAGGTTAAAATAATCAGTCCAAGTGAAGGAGAAAGAAGCCAACCACTCCATATACAAGAGTGCAAACCTTCAGTAATCAATAACACTATGAGCTCAAGTTACATATGAATATGAACCTACAACACGTTAACAAACGGTTTTACATAACAAGACTGTGTCTCACACACACACACACACACACACACACACACACACACACACACACACACACACACACACTAACTCACCTGTTGTCGTTGATTCCAATCCACTGATTCAACTTCTTCAAGCAGCTGCAGCAATAAATCCACCAGACCAGACCACCACAGACTGACACTATAATTTTGCTGTAACTGTTGAGCCAAAAAAAAATAAAAAAAAATGTTTTTAAGCTTTATAAAATTAAATATAACACACGGAAAAAAAAAGATTACTGGTTCATCCAATGCGACCGACTGATTGATTCTCGCCTTTTCCCAGCTCATAAAGCCCGGAAGAGCGACAATAATCAGTAGCATTTGCCCAGCAAGCACGCCATGCCTGCGGACGTCGCATCCGAGTCCCCTTCCATATCTATGCGGTTTGTGAGTCAACCGCATAGATTTCTGAAGTTCTGGGCATCAGAATGATGCCTCCTTAGCTTTCCGGGCTGCAATGAAAACATTGCAGCAACTCAGCAGAATTTAGGGAAAAAAAAAAACGCGATTAAAGCGAGCGGCAAATGCGTCATGTAATTTCGAGCCGCGGACTCGAAATTTAAGTTTAAACCGTACAAAAACAGATTTTTTTTTTTTTTACATAAAAAAATTAAACAAACTACTCAGCTGTCTAGCTGAGGGGGCTGCAGTCCGGCAGACCGATGCCACGAGCCGCCCCTGCATACAGACACCTCTGGGAATGGATGGCACAGGTTTATTAGCTATATCTCCTTCTGCCCAGACAATAAGGTAGTTACCACTGCCACCAGTCAACTTCTTATCAGCTACTTTAAGGCCTTTAACACAGGGTGTTCAATTTTACTGTCTAATATTAATATTAATACAAATGGTAGTTTGACCAAGAGCAAGGTTATTAGGAGTGGCCCACACAGTGTCACCAAATAAATATGCAAGTACTCTCAAAACTTAAATATCTCTACAAAGATCAGCCACAATGGAAGATTTAAATATATTTCATAATAAATAATTAAAGAAAAAGACAATACTATATATATATATATATATATATATATATATATATATATATATATATATATATATTCACAGTGACATCAGAGTTCAAAACCACAGTAAATATTTAAAATAACATTGCAGAACAGTCTCAAATAAATAAAGAAAATATCTAAACTAAGCTTCACTATATTCCTGACTAAATCTAAGAGAATTACTATACTCTAAGAACTTACTAATAGAGCAAGTCAGATGTGGTGAATGGATCTTCTAGTTATTGTCATGTCTAAGACAGAATACAGAATGCTCTGTCTCACTAAAAGACTTCTCAATTAATATCTCAAATATTTCTGCTGGGATAGCTTGCAGAATGACATCATCCCTTGTCATCTGATTGCTAGTTCTCATGCAAAACAACCATTGATGAAGCTGGCCATATTTAGCATCTACCTGTAAAAATATACAGGCAAGTGCTTCTCCTCAGATCTCTGGCAGATGCTGGAAGTTATAAAACAATTGGATCCCTTCAAGCTTTCAAGACTAGTAATTACTTCACCCTAAAGACAATACAGAAAGATTCATAGTACAGACATGTGGTTCCTGCTATACAGAAAACTGAAATATACCATCTTTATGGCCTAGCCATAAAGTAATTTAATTTCAGTTATTTTTCTGAAGTTAACCTCCTGTATTCCAGTCTCCACTGTTAAAATATATACATAAAACAGTCATAATAGTGCATGTATACTTCTGTTCACCTCCAGTAGGGCACACTGTGGCTACATTTCAAACAGCACTTTCATATACACATGACATACAGTTCTAATACATTTGTAATACAAGCATCTTATATAAATCATTTTGATATTCACCAATGACATATAACTATCTACAACATTCCAGCTAGCTGGACTGACAGTATCTCCTTTTGTCATACTTCATTCCCCCTTTGAAGAGTCAAGCTAGTTTTTCAAGTGACACTTGAGAAATGTTGCTTGAGAGGAATGAGCCTATCTGGGAATACATTACCCCATACACTGTCTTGAGATCCCAGCTGCCTTTGCATTGCTGACCCCATTACAGTGTTGCACTGTCATATCATATGCCTGCAACCCTAGGCTCCACCATAGTAACTTGGAATTTTGCTGGCTGGCTCCCTGTAGCCATAGACCCCCCTCAGACTCTTCCTGCCTCCTACTGCAAATACTTAGCACCAGGGCCTCCCTATCATGGTAAGATTTCATGGTGTTAACATGGTACAATTTGTACACCTGCCTCCTGCCTAGCAGGTCTCTACCAAGCTGCCTGCAGCTTGTTGTGTTTGACAGAAATGAGAACCATAACCTGCTGCCCCACAGCATACTCTCTAGCTCAAGCATTCAAGTCATACCAGACCTTTTTCTGCTGCTGGGCTTCTGCCAGGTTCTCCTGGGCCAAGACCGTGAGTTCCCTGAGCCTTGTCCTGAGGTTTAGGACATATGCCACAACCGACTCCTTGTGGGATTCACACTCACCCTATGCCCATACAGCAACTCAAAGGGTAAAAAATATGTAGATTCCTAGGGCACCTGTCTGTAAGCAAACAACAGATGGGGCAAATATTTTCCCACTCCCTCTTAAACTGGTCTGCAAATTCCTGTAGAATGGTCTTTAGTGCAGAGTTTAACCTCTCCACAAGACCATTAGTCGGGTGGTGGTAGGGGGTGGTCTTTAGGTGCTTTACCCCACAGCACTCCCACAGATAAGCCAGCAGGTCTGACATGGAATTGGCACCTCTCTCAGTCAGTATTTCTTTTGGGAAATCTACCCTGCTGAAAATCTCTAACAAAGTATTTGCCACCTTTTCTGCCTCAATGGAGGATAGAGCCACCTCCTCGTGGTATCTGGTAGCATAATCTACTACCACTAGGATGTATTTCTTCCCTATGGAACATGGGGTACTCAGAGGCCTCATAATATCCATAGCTACCCTCTGAAATGGCTCCTCAATCATAGGCAAAGGCAACAAATGACCTTTCAACTTGTCTCCTGCCTTGCCTACATTTTGGCACTGCTAACAGTTTCTGCAGTACCCTCTTACATCCCTGGAAATCCCAGGCCAATAAATGTTCTGAAAAATACATCTCTTTGTATACTTTATGCCTATATGACCTGCAAAGGGAATGTCATGGGCTATGACTTAGAAGTGCCAGACAGTAGGCTCCAGGTAATACCAACTGCTGTATTACCTCACCCTCTAGCCCTTTTTCATGGGTTCACTCTCTATACAGTAACCCTTTGTCCCAGTATACAGATTCCCCAATTCCTTGAGAATCAGGTGCCTCTCTGGCTACCTCCCCCATGTCTTGCAATGTAGGCTCTGAAAGCTGAGCCTGTCTCAACTCTGTCTTTGTAACCCTTCCCACCTCCCCTTCCACAGGAAGTCTGGTATCCTCTAACAGCGGTGCCTCACTGTCAGCCTGGGTACTAGTACTCAACTCTGCCCTTGCAGTCACTCTGCCCAAGGGAACATCAGTACCTACCAGCAGCTGTGGCTCACCTTCAGTCTCACTGCTACAGAGTAGCTCCCTCTCTGAAGTAGCCACCTCATCAGTCCTGGCTTCAAGTGTGTGGTCTTCTGGGTCTTCCCCAGGCTACAAGGCCCACATGCTTGTCTCCAAGCCTAACTGCGTGTAAGTGCATGCACACGAGGTACTGCTTGCTTTTTTGTTATTTTACTGCATTATCAAAATCATTCCCTATCAGGACATCTGCAGGGATATCCTCAAACACACCTATTTGCTTGCTTTCTTTTTCACCCTCCCTGTTAAGGTGAACCTAGCCAAAAATATTTGGAATGGGGTCCCTCCTAAAGCTCTAACTGGAACAGACTGCCCAAGCAAGTGGTGCTCCTCTTTAACCATTGCAGGCTTCACAATGGTTAGGTCAGTAGCTGTGTCTCTCTTAGCAGTGGCCTGTTTCCCATCTATTAAGACAGGATAGCACTAACAAACATCCTTCCCCCTTACATCCCAACCAGATCCCTGAGATCTGAACATCAAAATTTAATCGCTATTCATAAACCCAAACGCCCTGCAGGCCAACTCCTTCTCTCTTTCATAGTAGGCAAAAAATGGAACTCTCTTCCTCCCTCACTTAGGACAATACCTTGTCCAGAATCTTTCAAAACACATCTTTTCTCATTCCTATCTTCCAAAAGCAAATGCTCCTACTTTCACCCTACATAAATACAAATACATTTCCCCATAGAGCCTACTAAACTCCTGATGCAAACTTCACTATGTCCTCTCCTTTTCTGTTTACCTTACTCAAACTTATTCCATCACCTTCTGTGCATTCAATTTCTCTCTCAACTCTTAGCATGTATATAACACAACTGTCCAGTAATAATCTGATGCCTATTTTTTGACAATTGAGTTCTATTGCTCTGAATGTAAAAATCCTGCAACTTTGTCTCATTGCATGTACAATGACAATTTATTATTTTACTATACCTGTTTTGCATGAATTCATACTTGTATTTTTTACCTCTGTATTTGGAAATTTTTTGTATCCTCTAATTGTGTGTTGTGTGTGTTTTTTTTGTGGAGCTTTTCTCCCCGGGCCTCCACTGAAAATGGGCACTTTCTGGCCCAGTGGATTTCCCCGGTAATCAAACTGAAATAAATAAATAAATAAACCCTCTTGTGGTAGTTTGGTACTCTTGTTATTTCCAGACAACTTACCATTGGCATTCTGTCATTCCCACTTACTGGCTCCCCCACCTTTTGTTCCCCATCTTACTTCCATGGACATCTATGTGCTACATGGCCCTACTGGTTACATTTAAAACATTTAGCCCTTGATCCTGGCCATGTACCTGAACTAACGGCTTCCCCTGTTACTGGTGGACTCTGTTGGGGCAGTTTAGACTGCCCACCATGGGTTCCCTTAGTCCCATGTGCAGCACTGGGTATCCCTTTCCTGTGCAATGATAGCCTGCTTGCTAGATATAGGTCTCCCTTTTCCCCAACTCATCTGCAGTGTTACATTCTCTATCTGCCAACCAAATTCTCATATCCTCAGGCAAAGCACTAAGGGCTTGTTCCATCACCAAAAGGTCTGCCAGCCCTTCAAAAGTGGTGAGCTGACACCCACTCACCCATCTATGAAAATAAGTGCTTAACTCAGCAATATATTCACACACACTTTCATCTGCCTTGCATCTATGCACACAAAAGTTTTACCTATAAGCTTCAGGTGTTAACTTAAAACACTCTAATAAACAATTTTTAACCATATTATAATTTAAGCAATCAGTATCAGACAATTTAGAAACAACAATTACAGCTTTACCATGAAGTAAGGGGGCAAGAACCACACTCAGAGCCCTTGGCCAACATTATAATGTTTGCATACCCTTTCAAACATATGAATACAACTATCAAAATTATCATCCTCTGTAAATTGTGGAAGAAATTTACTGATCTTTATTATTTCTGGGGTTTGGTTATTCCCTTCCCCATTACCTCCATGACCCTGGTGAAGAGTCAGCATCTCCTTTTCATGTTGCATCTATCTCTCATTTTCTTCAGCTTCCAGACAACTCAGCCTCTCTGTTGCCTCTAATTCCATTTGTTTCTCCTGCCACAGTCTCTCTGTTGATTCCAGTTCCAAATGTTTGGCCTCCAGTTCAAGTCTCTTTAACTCCAGATGGATTTTTAAGTCATCTGAGGAAAAGTTGAACTGTCCATTTTCTGAGAGTTGTACATCCCCAAGGCCAGTCTGGTTGTCCTGGTTGCTGGCCTGTGATGCAGCTGTGGTTAAGGCTGCAATAATTTCTCCTTTAGTTAGGTTGGCATGCCCCAGTCCTTTGACTTGGCCCATCTCAGTCAACTGGTTCTTTGTCACCTTTCCATAATCCTCTGCTGACATCCTTGCCTGATCTCCCTGACTAACTAAGCTAACAAAAAAAAATAAACTATTGTGTTAGAAAACTCTGAATGTCAACCATGTGGCTGCTTGAAAGTACAAACACCTTCTTTAGTGACCATTGTTTACATGCTACAGGAGTTCAATATCCACACCACTGAATCCCAATATGTGATGTGGTGATCCCACCACTGCCAGCCAATATGTGATGACCCTCCACTGGACCAGAAATAAAGGAGCCTCAATCCTCACCTTTGGTCCCAGTGGGTGACATACACTAGGAGGATGACAAGTGCACACACAGTATTTCCAGATGCAGCTCTCTGCATCAAGTGATACAGATTGTATAAATGAAAATGCTTTCCCAAAATTATACTGTGTGTGCAGTAAAAGAAAATATGGCTTGCTTTGCAAGAACAGTTAATTTCTTGCTTAGATATTAATAACTTATAGCTGTGGGATTACTGTAAAGACATCCTGTTACAGAAAAAAAGAAGATGACTTTCTTTGAGCTTTCAGATGCAAAAATAAATGAAATAAAATACAGACACTTCAAGTGACGCAAAGATGACGTAAAGAGACTTTTTGTGAAGTCTTCAGATACAGCATAACCAAAGAAGGACATAAATCATGCAAACCAGAAGAATACATCACAAGGACATTAAAAACAACATTGGTTGACATTTAAAAGAGTAAATAAACTGGACAGTATGTTTCACTCTTTAGTGACGTTTTTGGACTGAGTGTTCATCGGTCTATAGTTATATCTGTCTAGCCGTGTTATAATAGAATTGAAATAACTCTGACAGTATTAACTGGCAAGAATTTGTACTAATACAAATAAACATTAATGGATACAGTAGTACGGTGTCTGCCTTGTCAGCCTAGCTTTCTGCTAATAATATTTTACAATGGTGAGCCTAGCCCATTGGCTGTGAGCCTAGTCCACTGGCCACAACCTTTTTTTATCCATTACCAACAGTTAATTTTTCATAAAGGCCTTAAATTTTTGTGAGTTCAACAGATTGACAGTTCCAGTGCATCAGCAGATCAACTGTTCCAGTACTTCATTGGTGGATACAGAATGACGTTGTAGAAGCTGTCCTGCAATGTTCCACTATCAATTCATCTGTTGAAGGACACCGTGTCTTCTAAGTGACTTCAGCCTGATCACCTGTTTGTCATCTATGCAAAATACGGTAAATTCTTCACAGTTATAACATGGATGCCAGTACAAACAGTTAACTTTACAATGTCCACATATTGTATATATAAATTTACATGGTTTAAACCTTCTGTGTCAGACATGAAATGTAAATCTCAAATGTTTAATGTTCAAAATTTAGATAGCAGTTGTGTTTGTAAATGCATAAATGCCTATAATCCATACATAAAATGTATAACAATTCATAAAGACTGTTTTTTTATGTGGAAGTAACTTAGGTTCATAGGTTCATAGGTAGGTACTCGGCTATCTGCCCGAGGGCATTTATAAGCCTAGCCAGAGTGTGTCGGCTTTCGCCGCCCCATTGATTAATTAACTGATCCTCTGTCAAGCAGAGACAATGAAGTGATCCCAGGGGTGTATTTTCTGTTACTCATCCATCCACTCGTCAAGGTTTCTCTTGAAGAGGGTTAGTGAGGGGCTCTGCCTGATGTAATTTGGAATTTTGTTCCAAAGCATGGGGAGTCTCTGTGACAGGAATCTATCCCTCCAGCATGTTCTATTTATTGTTGTGGCGAGGTTTAGCTCACTAGAGCACGTGGCTCGCAGTGACTTGGATTTCTTTAAGTGGAGCATGTCCATCAATTCTGAGTTGGGCATGGCTTTGTAAGTCAGGCAGAGATCACCTCTGAGTAAGCGATATGCCACTGAGTACAGACGGAGTTTTTTCAGTCGGGTTGCATAGGACATATGTTTGAGGCCAACTAGTAAACACAAAATCGGCAGCAGCGGGACCACAGCAACACTGTTTTTATTACAAATAGAGTGAGCGCTTTCGTCAGTGTAATCCACCAACTTCATCAAACAACTATGAAGCAAACCATCACCAAGCCCAAATATTTTGCACTAAAACACTGTGCATATGTTTAAATTAATTTAGGTTGGAATCCCAAGTGGTAGTTTGTAGGGGTTATTTGAGCCCAAAACCAGTGAATGGACAGACTTACACCATATATTATGGTTCTAATAGTGCACTAAAAATGTAAAATGTGGATTATTGTTTATACTAATAATACAAAGTTATATTAATAATATTATTAAGTTGAACAAGCCATAAGTAGGGTATCCTTATCTATTCAGAGCCTTTAGTTTAAGAAGGCATCTAATAGAAATGTAGTCATTAAGCCCTGGGGGCACATGGGCCAATGTACGTACTTGCCATCTCAGTTCACATTCATACAGTCTAAGTTCCCATTATTAGGGGTGGGCCCTGGGTGTATTTATGTGTATTTTTTGCCAGTGCTGTTTTAGTAGGTCTGTGTACAGCTGGAGGTGTGGTGCAAGTGTTAACCTTCTCCTCTTGACTGTCTGTACCAGTCTTGGGTGGAGACAGCTTAGCTTCCAGTTTGGCTGTATAATTGCATCTCTCGCATATGTTAGTGTTTTGTGGTAGGAGGAGAGGGTTGTCTGTGTACATGAGGCAGTTGTAACATTGCTTCAGGATACCCAGATTCACCAGCTGCACTGCAGAGTGCACCTGAAGTTGCCCTTTGGTCATGCCTGAATAGTAGGGTGAGCTGTTTAGTCGCTTGGTTGGTGAGGGGTGAATAAAGAGCCTTGCCCTGCTGGGCAATCAGTGTCAGGGTATATTAGTGCTTGCTATTAGGTCTGAGCAAGTGCTGGGCTGTAAGATGCTTTTTGAGTGCTTAGGTTAGACTAGTTTCAAGGGAAAACCTGAAGAGGAGACTTAGTGGAGCCAGGAATAATTTAACCGTAGCTAACCGGCACTGCCCATTGCACAAAACCGTGCAAATGTGGTTTTTATAGTAAGGAAATGAAAGAGATAGAAATTAACCCAAAAATGGGCAATAAACTACTAACTTCTGGGCTGGAACCACTCCTCCAGGAACAGATAGGTTGCTCAAAGCTGCCCTCTCTCACAGGTGAACAGAGAAACTTACTTCTATCCAAGTAAGGTATGGGCAACTCAGGAACTAGTATCATAGCCCTAAATTCAGTACTAGCCTGAAAACTGGACTATACTAGCTTAGAAAGGTGGGAAACAAGGAATTTTTTTTTTTTTGTTTGTTTTTTTTGAAAAGATAAGGCAAAAACAGTAAAAAAATACACTTAAAACAGTTTTAAATGACTACAAACGATCAGAAAAGGCCAACACACTTTATTCTGTATCCTACAACAGTTAAACATGTTATTGAAACAAAAAACAACTTTTTAAAAGTGCAGGCAGTCAAATAAGTACAATATGTAAAAAAACAAGCTTTTAAATCACAATAAACACTGAAAAATCTGTGTTTAGGCGGAAAACAGTTAAGTACAGCAAGAAAGTACAGAAAACTGATACCTAATCACTCCAAAGTCTCTCTTCTAAGCTAGAAGGCTTGTATCAGTTTAAGGCTTTCTAGTGCCACCCAGTAGGTTAGTTACAGGAAAAATGGGAAACAAGGGCAGATGTGCTCTTTTAAACCAGAAAGTTGAAAGAGATGGACAAACTGTCCAAATGGTCAATAAACTACAATTTCTGGGCCAAGAACCTCTCCTCTCATGGTAGACAGGCTACCTAGTGCTTACCACTCCCACTGATAAGCTAGAAGGCTTTCTTCCAACACAGAAAGGCTTGCAGGGCTCAGAAGCTTACCAACAGTCCTGGATACAGCAACTCTGTAAATGGACTAGGCTAGTTACAGGAAATGTGGGAAACAAGTGCATGTGCAGCTTTTAAACCAGAACGTTGAAAGAGATGGCAAAAAAACTGCCCAAATGGCCAAGAGCTACAATTTCTGGGCCAGGAACCACTCCTCTTGTGGTAGATAGGCTGTCTAATGCTTACCACTCCCACTGGTAAGCTAGAAGACTTCCCTCCAACACAGAAAGGCTTGTATGCTTACCACTCCCACTGATACGCTAGAAGGCTTCCCTCCAACACAGAAAGGCTTGGGGGGCTCGGAAGCTTACAAAGAGTCCTGGATACAGCAAATCTGTACTTGGACTAGACTAGTTACAGGAAAAGCAGGAAACAAGTACAAACATAGGCTTTTAAGCCAGCAAGTTGAAAGAGATGTAAAACTGCTCAAACGGCCAAATAAACTACACTTTCTGGGCCAAAACTCACTCTTCCCGTGGAGGATAGGCTACCTAGTGCTTACCACACCCACTGATAAGCTAGAAGGCTTCCCTCCACCACAGGGCTCAGAAGCTTACTAACAATCCTGGATACAGCAACTCTGTAAATGGACTAGGCTAGTTATAGGAAAGGCAGGAAACAGGCACAAGTGCGGCTTTCAAACCAGAAAGTTGAAAGAGATGGAAAAAAATGCTCAAACAGCCAATGGCTACTGTTTCTGGGCCACGGACCACTCCTCTTGTGGTAGATGCTTACCACTCCCACTGATAAGCTAGAAGGCTTCCCTCCAACACGGAAAGGCTTGAGGGGCTCAGAAGCTTACAAAGAGTCCTGGATACAGCAAATCTGTACCTGGACTACACTAGTTATAGAAAAGGCAGGGACCAAACGCAAAATGGGCTTTTAACCAGAAAGCAGAAAGAGATGGAAAAACTGCCCAAACGGCCAAAGAACTACAATTTCAGGGCCAAAACCCACTCTTCCCATGGTAGATAGGCTACCTAGTGCTTACCACTCCCACTGATAAGCTAGAAGGCTTCCCACCAATGCAGAAAGGCTTGGGGGTTTCAGAAGCTTACAAAGAGTCCTGGATACAACAAGTCTGTATCTGGACTTGACTAGTTACAGGAAAGGCAGGAAACAACAAGCTTAGAATTTTTTTTTGTTACAGAAAAGCAGCTAAAACAGCAGTAAATACAATTCAAATTGTAGTGCAGGCCAGCACACCCGAGTGTGTAGCAACACTGCAGCAAATAAAGTTCAAATAAATGCAATTACATTAACAAATGACTAAAAACAAGTGCAGAAGGCAGTAAATTAGAAGGCTACTAACAAGCAGTAATAAGTGCAGAGTAAGAGCGACTGAACAGATAACAGCACGCTGAAGAGCAACTAAGACAGTTACAGTAAGAGCAGCTGAATAATATATATATATATATATATATATATATATATATATATATATATATATATATATTTTTTTTTTTTTTTTTTTTTTTTTTTGAGGGAGGGAATAGAGCAGGATTAAGATGCTACAGGGGTTGTCCTTCCCAAATGCTCTTGTTGTACACAGTAGGAGTTCCTGAAAATCAGAATATGATCTCACTGCACTCAGATGAGTGAGCAAATGAGAAGGGCCTAGAATGAGTATCCAAATACAAATCTACAACTTTCCAAACTTATGTCTATCTTGTCACAGGAGTCTAGTCTGTAAGCTATACCATAAGATATATCCTATTCTGATAAACAATCTGTTTGATTCTAGCATTGTTAGTTCTTCACATATACAACTGTTAAATGTACCTTCTGTAGTCACCTAAATCTCATACAGTACAAGTGTATGCAATTATTGTCAGTAATGTAATAGACTACATAAAAATGTTATTTATAATAAATATTGCAGATGTACAAAAAGAAGAAAGTTCTAACATAGTAGAGTGTGCTATTAATATTAACCTTTTAAAGAAAAGGTTTTCACAGCTTTTCAAAATTTCCCTAGAGACAGTAGTAAGGGACAATAATGCCATTAAGAGAAAGAGACTCAGCATAGCATTCAGACTTTGCATAATGACATTTCTGGTTTAATGTAAAAATCAAATAGAGCCCAACAACATTTACTAAGGGCACGCACTACAGAGGTTAATCTGACAATAAATTTACAAAAAGCCTAGCAAGGTTTACAAGGGATACAAAATACACCAATTGACATTGGGCAGGGTTCAGCAGAAATGACAGTTATTTATCCTGCTGATATATATCAATAGCTTGTTTATTGCAGACTCTGCCTCAATGGCAAGACAAAAAAGAAATTTTGTTTCAATATGTTGGTATTTAAACAATGGTTGACATACACTGTGTGGTCTATTTCAAATGATGCTTTATTTAAATGTTTTATTTATTTATTTATTTTGCATTTACACATGCCAGTTTGGGTCACAAGGGGCTTCATCAACAGTGTTGGCAAACCCCTAAAATATGCTCCAGTACTATGGGAGTTATGAGCATTGATTCCCAAAATGATTTACAGGGAAAGTTTAGTATTGTCAAAATCAAAGCACATAAAAAATGTAATACAGAAGATGCTACAGTAATAAATGCTTTGGCAGATGTCAAAGCAAAGCAAGCAACTGAAACTGGTGAGTGTCTAGACTCCATAACTGTTTTAAACACACAGACAAGGTAATGCCAATTTAAAACTATCTGAAAATGATCAGACAGACAGCCTAAATTGCATGACAGAAAAAACAAAATAATGTTTTGGTCAGGCAAGATGTTATGTTGAAGCAATTCCGTCAAACAGTTAATGACATTCTGCAAAATGCAGATGCAGCTTTAAAATCAGTTTCTGCCAGACAGATAGATACAGACTCAGAGATTACACATCTCAAACTCCACCTAGAGCAAAAAAAAAAAAAACAGAGTGCTAGACAGTTTAAAAGAAGTACACAGTACTGCAGATGCACATAGGAAATGTACAAAAACAGCTTGTAGACTATGTGGTGAAAGGAAGGGGACGTAATATGGGTCTATTTAAAACACTGAATATTTAACAGTTTGAATCACTAACGGTCGACCGTTTAGTGATCAAACTGTTAAAACATCGAATGTTCAGAAAAAAAATAAAAACAACAACAAAAAAAACTAAACGTTGTAGACAGGGGGGCAAGCCACCCTGCACCCCTCACACCCCCGCTACTTAAATATACCAACTCCTAGACAGCACTACATTGAAGTAAACGGAAATCTCCCCATGTAGTTTCACTATTCTCTTGTCGACAATGTCAGATTCAACATTGTCAGTTTTCGAGAATTTAATATAGACCCCTTAATACATGGTCTAATAAAAAACAAACACAGGGGAAACACAAACAGCTTCTGCTCCACCAGGGTTACAGACGGATACACAACAAAGTTCAGAAAAACAGGTGATATGTTTTACTTGTAAGAAAATAAGCCACATTAAACAAGATTGTCCATATTATAAAAGATGGAAGGAAAATCAAATACAAAAGGGTATCTATGCAGATAATAGTGCTTCTTCAAAACCCAAAAATAGGGAAAGAATTCAAGATAAAGAAAATACATTAAAGGAGAATCAGTCACAGGAACAAACACAGAGGGATACAGAAATAATAAAGTATACCCTGTGGAATTCACAGAAAACCCACCATACGATCTCACACGGTGCAAGTCAGGAATTAAAATGTGAAATTGATAGTGCAAAGTACACATTAGACAGGGAAGACACTAACAGTCAACAGGGAACAGAACATGCAGTCTGTGTAATCAGAGACATACCCAAGAAAACAGATCAGAACTCTGATTAGGGGTGTGCCCCCCCAAGTAACCTTTCTCACAAATTTTAATCATGGAAAGAATCAACGTCTGTTAGTGGATGTATGGGTGGAGGGGACACTATGAAAAGATGTCCTGCTTAATACAGGGGCAGCAGTCCCAGTCACTAACAAACAGTTACCTGTAAATCAGTTAAAAAAATCTTACATTCAAGGCTTTGATGGCAGCACTTTCATGGCCATAAACAGTAAGCCAGTTAAAATATGTTTCACAGAAAATGGGTCTTTAATACAGGGCAGGTTTCTTATGAATTCCAGTTGTGGAACAATCCTTGGGGTTGATGTCCTCAGCAAACTGTGAATAGTAATTGATTTCAATAACAGGGTTTTATGGTCAGCCACAATGGAAGACAGTTGGGATACAGCTCAGCAATTTCCTTGCATTGTATTTGACGTAAGTAACCATAAAAAAGACATTGCCAAGAGATATTCACAACTGCAGGATAAATGGAAGCAAATCAAATCACAATTTCAGCCATTACTGGCTACATCAAAGACAGATTGTGGTAAGTTAGCAGTACCAGTGAGTGTAGGTAATCCTTCAAATTACATTCCTCCTTTTCAAAAGCAATATCCAATCCCCAAAGAGGTGGATGAGGATATGAAGAGGTGTATAGAACAACAGGAACAGGTAAGTCATAAACAGAAAAGAGCATATATGCAAATAACCTGCAAACATCAGGGTACACAGAAAAAGGAGGTAAGCAATAAACAGAAGGAAGGACAAACCCCTTGCCTTACTGAAAAGGGTAATTACAAACACTAGCAGTATAATAAAAATGGTAAATTATGGCCAGTAGAATATGGGGATAATCCTCCATAAAACCCATATCATGGCAGGCAATAGGCATTAAAGCAATAAATTAAGAAAACACAGGTTATCAGTTGGCAGCAAAGTACAGAGATCTTTTAAAGCAATGGAAGACAATGTTAGTATACATAAACTCAATGTAAATTAATTAAGCAAAGGAGACAGGAAAAGAAAGAAAAATAAATATTACTTTACTGGTTTAATAAGCCAGGACAGATTCAGAATATACACAAAAATAACCTACAGACATACAGACACAGAGTAAAGTTAATACAGATACAGTGTAAAGTTAAAGTTAATACAGATACAGTGTAAAGTTAAAGTTAATACAAATACAGTAAATACATTTACAGTAATGCAAATGGTATATGCAAAACTAAACAATGCAAACAAATGTTGGGTATGTAAGTCCACATCTACATCTGAAAATAGAGTAACATTTAAGACATTACCTATGACAAATTATAAATGACAAAAGGTTATATGGTAACAAGAGAAC
This sequence comes from Protopterus annectens, assembly GCF_019279795.1. Lineage (NCBI taxonomy): Eukaryota > Metazoa > Chordata > Ceratodontiformes > Protopteridae > Protopterus > Protopterus annectens. Next base: position 1,163,710,997 of record NC_056735.1, on the reverse strand, counting down.
CCCCCCACACACATTAAAAGTACAGTACGTCTCAAAGGCAGCTTATGCATACAGCAAACAGGATCAATATTGGTAAAAAACAGTGACTGTAATGTCATATTTTCAAAAGAATGTCTTACATAACATATAACAGCAAACAGTCTTATAAACAAACTAGTACAGCAAGAACATCATTAGTCAGACTGGTGTAACTGCCATCCTGGAAATAATACATAGGAATACATACAGGTAGTAAAGTACAGAGTCATTACAAATAGCATTTTTCAGCTAATAAAAATCCAAGCAAAAGCAGCACGCCATGTTGGTTCATAAAAATCAGTGTAAGTTAATAACAATCAAACAGTATCAGTACAGTAACAGTCTGTTAACAGTCTTAACAAAGAAAAAAGTAATAGTCTGTTTAAATTTGTTTCTATAATAGCAACCTATGGACAGGACAAGGCGATCTAAAAAAAAAATCTACATACAAGGCAATGCAAATAAAACAGTTGCAAAGAAAAAATGGGGAGAGATACTCAGATATAATAGATCACGAGGACGGGGACATCATGATCGAATACCTGATTTCAATATATTTCTGGACATGCAAAATTTGTTTGCAAAGGCATATAACAAGTCAAATTGTTGGGTTTTTAGCCACATTCCTTACAGAGGGAAAAGGCCATTACATGCAGTCCCTGTAGAGGTTACACATACAGGTTTTATGTTTAAAGAATCTTATAAAAATAGAGTTGTAAAACAATCAGCCATAAAAAACATTTACAGTTGATGAAAATAGGAAAAGGGACTCTGTTTCCAAAAGGGATGAGGGTAAGGTGGTTCACACAGCCTATCTAGATCTCGCCAAGGCGTTCGACACCATCCCCCACTCTGGAATTATAGATAAACTCACTAAACTAGGTATAAATCCCTATGTCACAAGATGGGTTGCCAACTGGCTTACTGAAAGAACTCACACTGTGAAAGTAGCAGACTCCAAATCAGACTTCAGACCAGTGACAAGTGGAGTACCACAGGGTTCAGTCCTGGGTCCTCTCCTGTTTGGTATCTACTTCTCTGAAGTATAGGCTAACACAGAAGGTCTTTGGCTAACTAAATTCACAGATGACTGCAAACTAGGAGCCATAATTGAAACTCCTAACGATGTGAACATCCTACAAAAGGGCCTCACTGAGACAGATGCCTGGTGTCAAAGACATGGTCTCAAGCTCAATGCCAAAAAGTGCATCGTCATCCCCTTTGGTAAAAATTCTGTACCCATGAACTACCACATAGCCGCTAGTCTACTTAACACCGAAAGTGTGATAAGAGACCTCGGGACACAGGTGGACAGTAGTCTCTCCTTTGATAATCACATTGCCAAAGTGGTCAGGAAATCCTTCTACATGGCACACCTCATCACAAAAGGTTTCTCATCCAGAAAAAAAGAGGTCATTGTTCCCCTCTACTCATCACTCATTAGACCCATTATAGAGTACAACGCCCCTTTTGGTATGTACCTCACAAGACATCTACAACAACTGGAAAGGCCGCAAAAATACCTCACAAAGAGGATTACTGGCCTTAAACAGATGCCTTACGCAGACCGTCTCAAAAAACTCCAGCTTTATTCCGTCGCATATCGTCTCCACAGAGGCGATCTCTGCCTAACATACAAAGCTATGTCAAACCCAGAGCTGTTGGACATGCTCCACTTAAAGAAATCCCAATCCCTCTGAGCTACACGCTCGAGGGACCTAAACCTTGTCACCACAATAAACAGAACATGCTGGAGGGATAGATTCCTGTCCCAGAGACTTCCCATACTCTGGAACAGACTACCTATCTATGTCAAAGAGAGCTCCTCATTAGCACTCTTCAAGAAAAATCTTGATGATTGGATGGGTAATAGGAAATTCACCCCGGGGATCACTTCTATGGTTCTGCTTGACAGGGGCACAGGAAAATAATTTTCTTGGGTGGCGAAAGCCAGGGTACATTTTTGGCTAGGCTTGTATAGGCCCTAGGGCCAATAGCCTAGTACCTATCTATGAACCTATGAACCTAAGAAAGGGACAGTCAGAGTATTACTCACACATTACCAGAGGACATGGTAAAAACAAAATCACCAGAAAAAGAGAGAGGTTCATGATAAAAAGATAGGGAAAGATTTTAAAACAGATGGACATAGGAAATGGTGTTATTTCAGGAGCTGAATTTTTTCACTGGTATGGTGCCAGTAAGGCAATATGAAAAGTTACAAAGTTGATAGCAAATGCAACTTATGGAGCTATCTCAGAAATACTTTTCCCACATAAAATTATGTAATGCAAAAGAAATATGCTTGTTTCTAATGCAAGGTTTTGCCCTGTAAAGCAAGGATTAATGTGACAAGATTTTGAAATAAATGCTTCTGTGTAACTGCAAGGCTGACAACTTGTTAAGCAAACATGAAAGCAGTTAAAAATAAATAAGTAATAATGGCTATGTGTCTATGGTGGGGTACTATAATTTCCGCATTAGTTGCTCTTACCATCATTATAAGATTTGTGTTAATAAAAGTATTAATCAAGTAACAGCCATTGGTAATGTAACATTGTATGAAGAGATAGCATTGAATGCAAGGGATTTGTATGTTGCAACAGACCAAGGGATTCAAAGTACTGAAGATCGTATTGTGTTGTAAATTGTCTCACAATTTTCTTGGTTTTAATTAAAAAGGGGGAATTGATAGAGATCGTATAAATTACAATACTTTCCCCAAAATTATACTGTGAGTGCAGTAAAAGAAAATATGGCTTGCTTTGCAAGAACAGTTAATTTCTTGTAAATGTTCAGCTTAGATATTAATAACATATAGCTGTGGGCTTACTGTAAAGGCATCCTGTTATAGAAAAAAGGAAGCTGACTTTCTTTGAGCTTTCAGATGCAGAAATAAATGAAATAAAATACAGACATTTCAAGTGATGCAAAGATGACGTGGAGAGACTTTTTGTGAAGTCTTCAGATACAGCATAACCAAAGAAGGAAATAAATCATACAAACCAGAAGAACAAGTCACAAGGACATTAAAAACAACATTGGTTGACATTTAAAAGAGTATATAAACTGGACAGTATGTTTCACTCTTTAGTGACGTTTTTGGACTGAGTGTTCATCGGTCTATAGTTATATCTGTCTAGCTGTGTTATAATAGAATTGAAATAACTCTGACAGTATTAACTGTTTGGCAAGAATTTGTACTAATACAAATAAATATTAACGGATACAGTAATACAGTGTCTGTCTTGTCAGCCTAGCTTTCTGCTAATAATATTTTACAGCTGATAATAATATTTTACATCAAGTGCAATTTCCCTTAAGAGTACACAAAGACTGCAGTCAGTCCTGGGCTGGCTTCTCACTCGTTCTCCAGTTCCCCAGTAAGACACTGCACTGCCACAGCTGTAGAGTTGAGATGTCAGCCAAGTGACTAAGCCAAGACCTCCAGCACCATCTCTGTCCAACCAGTGCTTTGTGTCCCTGCCCAAGTAGCTGATACACACACACACACACACACACACACACACACACACACACACACACACACACACACACATACACACTCGATGAAGTTTGATTTACACACACACACACACACACACACACACACACACACACACACACATATACACACCTCTGGGAAAGGCTGGCACAGGTTTTCTTCCTATGCTCCCTTCTGCCCAGACTATAAGGTAGTTACCACTGCCACCAGTCAACTCTTTATCAGCTATTTTAAGGCCCTTAACACAGGATGTTCAATCTTACTGTGTAATATTAATATTAACACAAATAGTAGTTTGACCAAGAGCAAGGCTATTAGGAGTGGCCCACACAGTGTCACCAAATAAATATACAAGTACTCTCAAAACTTAAATATCTCTACAAAGATCAGCCACAATGAAATGTTTAAATATATTTAATAATAAGTAATAAAAGAATAAGAAAATACTAAACATATATATATATATATATATATATATATATATATATATATATATATATATATTCACAGTGACATAAGAGTTCAAAAAACAGGAAGTATTTAAAACAACATTGCAAGACAATCTCAAATAAATAAAGAAAAATATCTAAACTAAGTTTCACTATATTCCTGACTGAATCTAAGAGAATTACTATAATGTAAGTACTTACTAATAGAGCAAGGCAGATGTGGTGAATAGATCTTCTAGTTGTTGACAGGTCCAAGACAGAATACAATGCTCTGTCTCACTAAGAAACTTCTCAAATTAATATCTCAAATATTACTGCTGGGATAGCTTGCAGAATTACATCATCCCTTGTCATCTGACTGCTAGGTCTCATGCAACACAACCATTGATGAAGCTGGCCATATTTAGCATCTCCCTGTAAAAATATATAGACAACAGCTTCTCCTCAGATCTCTGGCAGATGCTGGAAGTCATAAAACAATTGCATTCCTTCATGCTTTCAAAACTAGTAATTACTTCACCCTAAAGACAATACAGAAAGTTTCATAGTACAGACATTGTGTCTCCTGTTGTATTGAAAACTGAAAGATACCATCTTTTATGGCCTAGCCATGAAGTAATTTAATTTCAGTTATTTTTCTGAAGTTAACTTCCTGTATTCCAGTCTCCATTATTAAGATATTTACATCCAAACAGTCACAATAGTGCATGTACACTTCTATTCTCCTCCAGTAAGGCACACTGTGGTTACATTTCAAACAACACTTTGATATACACATAGGTTCATAGGTTCATAGATTAGTACTAAGCTAACTGCCCTTGTGAGCCATTTTAAGCCTAGCCAATTTACCCCTTGTGAGACTCAAACCCTGCACCTTGTGTTTATAAGGCAAACACCTTAACCTGACATACAGTTCTAATATATTTGTAACACAGGCATCTTATATAAATCATTTTGATATTCACCGATGACATTTAACTATAAAATTCCAGTTAGCTGGGCTGGCAGTATCTCCTTTCATCACAGTCCCACATGTAATAATCTCCTTTTTAGAACAATAACATGCTTATAGTCCATGGAACTCTGAAATTACACCCCAATACTGGGTAAAAAAAAACAAGCTTTTTAAGCAGTTTTCTGACATCAGAAATGTATTTAACAAGCTTTTTAAGTGTCCCCAAGCGCTGCTAAGATTAGGTCTTGCACTAGTAATTAACCAGAGACTGTGTCAGCTAGGAAAGAACAGCAGCATAAGAAAAACATCTTTTAAAAAGCTGTTAGAACTTCATTCTGCCACAGTTATAAACAAAATATCTGGAAGAAAAAAAGTATTTAACATTTAAAGCCCTTTATTCTGCAGAGGGTTACATTGTTTCTGCCTGTTGTCTACTTGACAGCACTAAGCGCTTTACCATGTTTCAAAGGCTTTGAAAGCCATCAAGGCACTGCGATCATACATTTTCTCACAAGATCATAAGAAGTTACTAGGCTAATGGCCCTGGGGCCCAAGCCTAGCCAAGGTCTTACCCTTATTTCCACAATCAGCAGCTATTGCCCCTGTCCAAGAGGGACACAGGTGGAACCCCTGGGGGGAATTTACGGTCACCCATTCAACCGTCCAGATTACATTTGAAGAGGGCCAAAGAGGTACTCTGCTTAACATAAAGTGGGAGTCTGTTCCAATAGTGTGGGAACTTCTGGGAGACAAATCTGTCCCTCCAGTAGGTTTTATTAATGTCACATGCCAGGTTAAGGTCTTTAGCATGAGTAACCCATGTACCATTTGACTTTCGAATATGCAGCATTTCCAATAAAGCAGGATCGGAGACTGCCTTGTATGCAAGGCAGAGATCACCTCTGAGTAGTCTGTATGAAACAGAATAAAGTGATAATAATTTCAGATGATCACCATAGGACAGATGCTGAAGACCTTGAATTTTCCTTGTGAGGAACCTTTGTGGTTTCTCCAATTGCTGCTGGTGCTTGGAAAGGTGCATACCAAAAGGGGCACTGTACTCAATTATTGGCCTAATGAGAGAGGTTATAACTTCTTTTTTTTCTGGAGGCAATGCCCTTACTTATGAGATGAGCAATATAGAATGCCCTTCTTACCACTACAGAGACATGGTGGTCAAAGGTAAGGTGGCTGTCAACCTGTGTGGCTAGATCTTTCACCACTGAGTGCTTACTTATGGTGTTGCTATTGATGTGGCAGCTAGTAGGAACATCACTTTACCAAAAGGAATGATAATACATTTTTTGCATTGAGTTTAAGGCTATGACTTTAGCACCAATCATTTGTTTGTGCAAGACCCTCTTGCAGGATTTTGACATCATTTGGAGATTCTATGGCTGCTCCCAGTTTGCAGTCATCAGCAAACTTTGTCAGCCACTGACCTTTAGTTTTTGCTTGTACTTCAGAGAAATAAATTCCAAACAACAGACGTCCCAGGACTGATCCCTGTAGAACTGGTTACAGATCTGCTGTTGGAGGTGGATTCCCCTATTTTGACTATATGAGTTCTATCAGTTAGCTAGTTAGCAACCCATCTAACAATATGAGGGTTGATGCCTAGTTGGGTGAGTTTGTAAATGATGCCTGAGTGGGAGATAGTGTCAAATGCCTTGGCTAAGTCCAAGTAGGCTGTATGCACAGATTTCCCTTCGTCCAGGGCCTTGGTTACTGTCTCGAAGAAGTCCACCAGGTTTAATAGGCTTGATCTCCCTTTGACAAATGAAAACTGAGTAGGGTCAAGTGTTTGGAGATTACCTATATCTTTGTTTATAAGGTCCATGATGATTCATTCCATGGCTTTGCAGATAAGGTTAGTCAGACTAATAGATCTATAGTTCTCGGAGTCAATGGAAGCACCACCTTTGTGCAAGGGAATAACGTGGCTGTTTTCAATTCAGCTGGTACAAAGCTGGTGCTTAGACTATGACTGAAAAGAGTACCCAATGGTGTTGCAAATTCATGTTGGAGCCCAAGTAAGACACTGCCTGGGATGTTATCAGGTCCCATAGATGCCGTGTTTTTGGCCTTAGAGAGGTTATTTATGACATGCTCTTTAGAGATACAAGGTAGGGGATAGGTGGTAGGGATGTCATGGGGTACGTGTGGTGGAGACAGGGGAGTGAAGTTTTTAAAGAACTTGTTGGCCAACAGGTTAGCTATGTCCAAAGGCTCAGTATATGTGGTATGATTAACTACCAGTTCAGCACAGATCTGTGCCTTTACTTTTAGGTTACAGATGTAACTCTAGAATGCCTTGTGGTGGTTCTTTGTTGAGGAAGCTAATTTGGACTCATGGTTTGCTTTGGAGGACTTCACAATAAGTTTTATTTGCTTGTTTAAGCTGAGGAGGGAGTGTTTCCAGTTTAGGAGGGCTTGCTCCCTCTTACTGTTAGACAGCAATTTCTTACTCTTATTGTAAAGCCTGTTAATGGCAGTTGTCCACCAGGCAGGTTTGCTCTTCCTTGAGGAGTTTCTTTTGGTCCTATCAGGTATGGCTGAATCAACACAGGTATAAAGGTATTCATATAAAGCACTGGTGTAGAGCTCAGCATAGTTGCCAGTTCCATCTGAAAGAGGAGGTGAGTGGAGCTATTTATACCATCCTGTAAAAGGTTATAATCTGCTTTGGAGAAGTTTTTTAGTTTAGTTGCTACTGGGGGGAGGGTCAGGTGTGATAGTTACTTCGAAAGAGACTGATTTGTGGTCAGATCTCACAAGGGAGGACCTCACAGTGGGGGGGTGCTACAGTGGTCTGCAATATTGGTAAGCACTGAATAGAGGATGGTGGCACCCCTTGCTGGGATGTCAACCAGCTGGTCCAGGGTGTTGGAGTTAATAAAGTCGAGGAACCTTTGGGCAAGTGAGTTTGAGCACAAGTAATTTACCCAGTCAATGGATGGGTAGTTAAAGCCACCAAACCCCATAGTGTTTGGATGTATCTTGATAAACTCCAGTAGATCCAAATAGGCAGAATGGGTGTCCTGCTTCATAGAGGGGGCCCAGTAGCTGGCAATGACTTACATAGGTGTCCTACCAACAGTTAAATGTACCTGATGTTTCTCCAGGGAATCATATTGTGTAACCAATCTGGAGATGTAGTTATCTTTAATGAATATTGATACACCACCTCCTTTAGTTTTCATGCCTTCAGTTTGAGGTCTGAACATGTGGAAGGAGGTGCCACCTGGTATAGCTGGGTGTTCTCCATAGCCTTCAACAGGTCTCCATGACTGCACAAATGTCTGCATCTTTCAAGGTGAGGATAGCTTCCAGTGAGTTCAGTTTCATGTTGAGACTCCAAGAGTTTAGCAGCATTACCTTGAGGTAGTTTTTAGAGTTTTTATGATGGGAATTTTGTCCTTGAGACACTGCCTAAAAAAGGCACTATGGGGGTTGCAAGAACCTTAACCAGTAGCTAAAATCCCAGGAGTGACAGCTGAAAACCATCTTAGTCAAAGTACTGAGGTCTGTTGATCATGTCATCCCAGGCTGACAGATAGTGGATCCCCTTAGAATGACACCAGAAGATAAGCCAATTATTTAAGTCAATAATTTTCTGTTTGTACTGAGCCATCATCCTAGGTGAAGGTAAAATGTTGCTTAAGGCTAGGGGCATACTTGCCTAAGACACATAGTCCGACAGCTCAGTCATGACTCTCTTCATATAGTCCAGAGTGGTACATTTCAAATCATTCACACCAACATGGACTATGACAAGTCATAACAGTACCTGTTGTTGACAGACTTGAGTGCATGTGTGATATGGAGTATCCTGGCACCTGACAGACAGTTGACTGTGACCTTTTCCTTATCCAGCCTGGTGAGAGGGACATCAGTGTGTCTCACAATGGAATCATCTATGACTAATATGTTTGATTTTGTGTTTTGCCTTAAAGGTTTGACTGGTGAGACACTGGTGCATGCCCTATTATGTGTAATGAGTTCTGCAGAGGAAGTATTATGTGTAGTGTGCTTGTGTTTGTGTTTGGGAGGTCTCTTGTGTTTAGGTATGTTTCTGGTGAGGACCTCCACATATGTAGGTATGTGTGATGTGGGTTTGGGTGGAGTAGGAGGTGAGGTGTGCATGCTGGTAACCTGTTTATTGTCATATGTACTGACTGGTGTGTGAGAGAGCATAGATTCAAGGTTCTTAATATAGTTGCATCTCTCACACATTGTGTTTATGTGGACTAGGAGTAAAGGGTTGTTGTTGAACATGAGGCAGTTGTTACACTGCCTCAGAATGTCCATGTTGACCAGGCTGGCTGGAGAAACTGTGGGAAATTGTCCATCCATAGTGATAGGTAAATTTATATCATTAGAAAAAGAGGTCACACTTAGGAGTGGCTAGTGGGTAACAGTGCACTGGTACCTCTGAGCCTAGGCTTACTGTTGCACCTGGCAGTAGAGCAGTGCCATGAGAAACATCTGGAGGACCACAAGCAAAGTGCTAAGGAAAAATTTAACAAGCAAAATGTTTGTATCTATAATCAACAATGGTAACCACCACCACACAGCAGTACACAATGGAGCACTACACGCAAACAAGTGCAAACCTGGGGTTTAAATAAAACAAAGAAAAATACCCCTTTTAGCTCAAACTAGGCAATAAGAAAACTCTCTTTACTTTAATCACTCTCGATTAAATGGGACCTAGACAGCACTCTCCTCACACAATGTTGCAGAAGAGCCTTCACCAAGAAAGGAGGCTTGAAGTTAATGCTCAGAAGTTTCAAAACAGACCAGTGCTACAGCTGAATTAGTACATTGAACAATATAATGTGACAAAAAATAGTTCAGACAATTCAAACAGACAGTGGAATACAAATTCAAATTAAAAGTGCAATATTAGTGGAAAAAACTTGCACTTATCATTAGTTGGAAGCAATGGATGCTTCAGATATTTCAGTATCTCAGTGCAGAGCTGGTTTTATTGCTCAAGTGATACCAAGTCTAGATTCAGTGAGCCTGACTCTAACCTATGCTATAAAATGCAGACGTACTAGAAATTCAAAGTGCAAAGAATCACAGTCACAACAGCAGAATGCAGTTTAAATAATCCAGGAATTCACCAGCAATTCCAATATAGAAAAGTGTAGGCAACATTCTCCCACCACAATTGTCTAGACCACAAACCCTTCTAATGTGAAACAACTTGTTTTGGTGCACAAGTGCTTAAGCCTGAACTAAGAAACTTCAGAGTTAACAGACACAATAGGCCTTCAACCAGCAATTTCCAGCCAGAAGGGTATAGGTTATCCTCTCCTGCCACAAGACTTTAGACCACAAATCCTCCTGGTGTAAAGTAACTGGTTTGGAACCCAAGTGCTTACACCAGAATAAAGACACTTAGAATAGCAGACACAATGAGCCTTCAACCAGCAATTCCCAGCTTAGAAGGGTATAGGCTATACTCTCCCGGCACAAGAGTTTAGACCACAAATCTTCCAAATGTAAAATAACTGGTTTGGAATTCAAGTGCTTCAACTGAAACAAAGACACTTAGAACAACAGGCACAATAGGCCATCACCCAGAAATTCCCAGCTCAGAAGGGCAGAGGCTACCCTCTCCTCTCACAAGAGTGCAGACCAAAAACCTTCTTAATGTAAAATAACTGGCCTGAAGCCCAGCTCCTTTAACCAAAACTAAGCCACACAGATAAACAATTACAATGTAATCAGGCTACTAACAAGCAGTAATAAATGCAGAATAAATACAATTGAACACTTTAAGAGCAAGCAGTAAAAGAAATATAAAATAATAAAGTAGGAAGAGACACAAAATAAACAGAAGATAATTCAAGGTTAAGAAACTAAGGATGTGGGCCTTCCCAAATGATCTCACTGTACACAATAGAATGGCTGATGTGATGGCACTGGCAGGAGTGCCCAATATCAAATTTATAGTAGAGATGGGCAACTCACAAGCCACCAACTTTTAAGAACACAACAGCAATTGGGTGGGTGGGTGGCTAGGAAAAAATGGAGACTGAATCAGAGCAGAAGTAAAGAAACCTTGGAACTAAACCCTAAGATATGTTCACAAAACACAGCAGAATACTGTTAAAAACTACAACCTAAGAGCAGCACATGATTGTTAAATATCACAGAAACAGAGCAAAAATATATATACTTAAATCAGCTTTATATACTTATATCAGCTTTGGATTTCCAAATGTCTTAGATGCAGTAATTTGTGTAGCCAGACACAGGTGAAGGCAGAAAACAGCTGAAACTTACAGAATTAATTCCTTTATACCACCAGGATGAAAGTCTTTTCTAAAGTTAAATCCTCAGTGTAGTCAGACAGAAACACAAGCAGCTATTGTCCAAGATTTCACACCTAAATAAAAATGGAGACTGAATCAGAACAAAAGTAAAGACAAGAAACCTTGGAACCCTGAGATATATTCACAAAGCACTGCAAAATACTGTTAAAGACTATAGCCTAAGAGCAGCACAGGATTGTTAAATATCACTGAAACAGAGTAAAAATATATACTTAAATCAGCTTTACAAAAAATGGAGACTGAATCAAAACAGAAGTAAAGAAACCTTGGAAACAAACCCTAAGATATGTTCATAAAACACAGCAAAATAGTGTTAAAAATTATAACCTAAGAGTGGCACAGGATTGTTAAATATCATTGAAACAGTTAGAGCAAAAATATATATACCTAAATCAGCTTTACAAAAAATGGAGACTGAATCATAACAGAATTAAAGAGAAGTATAAAGAAACGTTGGAACTAAACCCTGAGATATGGTCACAAAAACACAGCAGAATATTGTTAAAAATGACTTCATAAGAGCAGCACAGGATTGTTAAACATCACTGAAATAGCTAGAGCAAAACATATATACTTAAATCAGCTTTACAAAAATGGATAATGAATCAGAACAGAAGTAAAGACAAGTAAAGAAACCTTGGACCCTAACCCTGAGATATGTTCACAAAGCACTGCAAGATAATGTTAAAAACTACAACCTAAGAGCAGCACAGGATTATTAAATATCACAGTAACAGTTAAAGCAAAAAAATATATACTGAAATCAGCTTTATATACTTCTATCAGCATTGGATTTCCAAATGGTTTAGATGCAGTAATTCATGTAGCCAGCCACAGGTGAAAGCAGAAAACAGCAGAAATGTACAGAATTAATTTCTTTATACCACCAGGATAAAAGGTTTTTCTAAAGTTAAACCCTCAGGGCAGTCAGACAGAAACACAAAGAGGTATTGACCAAGATGTCACACCTAAGTAAAAATTGAGACTGAATCAGAACAAAGGTAGAGACAAGTAAACAAACCTTGGAACTAAACCCTGAGATGTGTTCACATAACACAGTAAAATACTGTTAAACATTACAACCTAAGAGCAGCACAGGATTGTTAAATATCACTGAAACAGTTAGAGCAAAAAATATATGCTTAAATCAGCTTTACAAAAAAATGGAGACTGAATCAGAACATAAGTAAAGAGTATAAAGAAACCTTGTAACTACACTCAGATATGCTTACAAAACACAGAAGAATATTGTTAAAAACTACAACCTATGACCAGCACAGGATTATTAAATATCACTGAAATATTTAGAGCAAAAAATATATATTTAAATCAGCTTTACAAAAAAATGGAGACTGAATCAGAACAGAAGTAAAGACAAGTACTGCATAAAGAAACCTGGGAACTAAACCCTGAGATATGTTCACAAAACACAGCAGAATATTGTTAAAAACTACAACCTAACCTAAGAGCAGCACAGGATTGCTAGATATCACTGAAACAGATAAATATACATATATACTTAAATCAGCTTTGTATACTTATATCAGCTTTGGATTTTCAAATGGATTAGATGCAGTAATTCTTGTAGTCAGCCTTAGGTGAAGGCACATTTTCTTTACTTTTCCCCCCATTTTTCTGCAACTGATAGCACATGGAACAGATGAAGCTCTATTCATTATACACAATTATGACCAGCTCACCAGTAATAACCCTTTATTAAGTGTTCTTGACATGGATACCAAGATTTATCTCTCAAGCTTCACAATCAAGGTAAATTTCTTGGTATCCAATGTCACTGACACATAATAGGTTGGGTATGATCAGAACCCCCATAATAATATTCTGTGTAGTGCATGAAGACCTGCAATTACCCTTCAAATTCTTGAAAAAAAAAGACAACTTTGTTAAGCACCTATCAGCTCTGTTAACCTTGGCTCTCATTCTAGGGCATAAACACTGTCTAGTACTAACCTTACAGAAGAGCAGCAAGAAGATAAAACAGATTTGAAAGCCAAAGAAAACCTTCAGACTGCCACACTTTTTTTCTGTGTGTGTTAGCACAAAGAGTATAACAAATTTTTACAGAATCAAAGATACACCACTTCGACCTGCTGATGAGAGGCAGTGCTAAGTGTTTTATAAGCCTGAAAGCTGTAAAACCCTTCACATGCCTACAATGTTTTCTGTAATGAACAATATATTGGGGCAGTAAAAGCTACATGTATTCAAAAAATTAAGTGTGGGTCTCCCCCATCATAATTAGTGATATGCTCAAAACATGAATGCCGATATTTGCAACATCCACGTCTCAAACAAACAACACAAACAACAAGTTGGATATAATGAAGGACCTGATCACAATCCTTTATATCTAAGTGGAAAATGCATTACATTACACTGCTCTTTATAAGTTAATCGTATCAGTCTACTATACATGTCATAGGTTATTTACATAAAAATTAAAACATTTGTACAAACTGAAAGACACAATTTAATAAAACAACTTTTCAGTTCATAGAATGCTTTTTAACTCTGACACAGTCTAGATATCTGTCTGGTTTCTTCAATTATTTATGATAAATGGAGAATCTAATATGGCTACTTGAATTAGACAACTCATCTTTTCTAAACCACCTTTATTAAATCATCACATTTTACACTGTAGCATGGGTTTACATACATTAATAGAAAATAAAACAAATTATAAAAACAGTTTCCATGTAGTCAAGCAGTATTCATATGTTTTCTTTTTAATAATTTTCATTCACTGCAACATTACATAAATTGCTCAATTCTTGCCTTCCCTTACAACTCACTCCTTGTCCTTATCAACATTATTCTGCACATGTTGTTCCCATAAATTCCATTGATTTCTGTGAAATTTGTTCCTTCTCCTCTTTAAAGATCCCATCTCCAGTTCTTTCATCTCCTTTACAATATCCAACAATCCTTTTCATTGAGAATAGATTTTGAGTCCCATATTTTAGTAATTCTTATTTTGGCAGGCAACAATATTAAACTTAGTAAGGCTACACTATGTCTATACAATTCAGATCCTATATCCCAGCTCAAAAAAAACATTTCCTTAGTTACAAATATTTGTTCCCCTAACATTTCTATCAAAGTACCCTTTAGGGACTTTTAAAAATCTGACAACTTGTTACATTCCCAGAAATCATGTTCCTAATTACTACTGTTTCCCAATTACACCTGCAGTATCTACAATCCACCTTAGGAAAAATCCTCTGAGGTCTACCTGGAGTAGAAAAAAAATACATATGCAAGCACTTCCATGCAAAAAATCATCAACCTTTTGGATTTTGTTGCATACCTCAGAGCTTTATAAATGCATTCATATTGTTCCTTTGTAAATTGCTTTTCCATTCTCTTTTCAAAATCTTTTCTAACCACATCTATTTGTTTCTTATGGTTATGCAATATTTTATATTCTCTTCTAATGCCCTCTTTTATCAGCAGCCTCTACTCTAGACTAAATGAAAAAAACTCAGCTAGAGTTGGTCTTTCACTTAGCACTCACTTACCCTTCTATCTTTGCCTATTTTCTGCTGCCAGTTCCTGATAAGGATGTTAGTGTGTATCTGTAACCTGCAGTTCAGACTTCTGCTTACCCTCATCCTACTCTTTTACCATTCCCTCCTAAAGTACTTGCTCCCAATAATATGCCTCCTTTGTTAACTTTCTCAGGTAATATCTAACCTTCCTTGCCCATTTATATACCCCCTAGTTCTAGATGCACCTTAAGGACCTGCATCCAAAATTATAGTCTCTCTATATCTCTTTAACTCTCCCCATTTCATCAACCTATTCCACTTTTATTTATATCCTTCTTCTTGATTTATGTATATGAGCCATATATGCTTAGTTTTAAGTATCCCTTCAAATAATGCAAATCTAAACTAACATGCCTTATGAGGAGAATCAGCTTATCTCATGCAGCTCTTCCCCTCACAAATACATTCATTTAGCTCTTTATTATGTATCAGTCATAAATATAATACTAATGGGACTAAAAACATTTCATTGTGGTTAGCTTACTACCATACCCACAATAAGAAGCTTCTTGTTTCTCAGTTACCGTATTATCTTTTGTTTAGTTGCTTCCCACATATTCTTAGCTGCTATAACCATTTTTTAATCCAAACACCTAAATACTTCACCTTATCATATCTTCATATCTTCATAAACAAGGGTATTACTGAACCAATTAATGTGTAGGTATATAGTTTGTCAGTTTAGTCTTTGTTTTATCTTCAGTTATTTATATCCTGAAAAAAATTGAAAATGGCACAAAATTTCAACAAGCTCAAAAGGTCATTTTCTGTATTCATCAAGTACAAAATAATATAATCTGCAGATGAAGCTAAGTTTTCCTGAGTATCATACCAGTTATGTCCTTGAATGTATAACTCCCTTTTTTTTACCAATGCTTCTAAATATAAAGCAAATAAGAGTTGGGAAAATGGACATTCTTACCTGAAATTTTTCTTCAAAAAAGCTTGTTAGATGATACTCTTACATTGATTCTTGCCTCTGACCCTTCATATATTCTCTTCATTAACCTTATTATTCTATCAGAGAACATAGATCCCAAGGTTCAACTTTCTCGCAAAAAGCTACGATTCTGAAAAAGAACTTAAATCGCAACCAGAAAAACCAAAGTATCAAACGAAACAACAGTTTCAGGAAATAACTGAGGGTGATTGTCCCACTATCAATATAATTGCGAATTCAACAGGAGACTTTAAAATCTTTAACATTTTTAATTATTCTTCTATGAGAATCGACCCTGTGTTAATCGATCTATTAGAAAAGGGTAACACCTTTGTTCCAAACAGACCTCCAGACCTTGTGGAACTAACTTTTGACCTGAAGCTTTTTGTGAGAAAGTTGAACCTTATGGTGCTTTTTGGCAATACATTGAACTCTAACCAAGGTTTAAAAGTCCCGAGCACCTTTAATCCACCCTTAAACCCAACATTAAGAATGTTTGAACAAGTGTGTGAACTTGACTTTAGACACTTTTCAGCATAACCTAGGTTCGGTGTTTCTAACAAGAAGTCTAATATTACCTTGCATGAAAAAGAAATGTTACACTTGTTGAGAACATCTTCCATTAGAGTGATAAAACCAGATAAGGGTGGAGGAGCAGCTATCTTTGATCAGGTTGATTATAACAGGAGGATCCATTCCATGTTAATTAGTGATGCATACTCAAAAGCTTCACTAAATGAAGTTAATATAGCATACAGCCGTATTAAAAGCTATTTTAATGACTTGTTCATCGAGTCAGTGATAGATATTGACATCTTCAACTTTATTTCACTCCCTTGGCCTAAAATTCCAGTGCTATTTGGTATTCCTAAGGTTCACAAAATTTATGCGATCCACCTATGAGACCCCTTATTGATGGGAGAGGGTCCATTACATATCCTTGCACTAAAGTGGTTGACACAATTTTAAAAAAATACCTTCTGTCAGAACCACAGATTTGTAAAGATTCCTGGTCATTCTTGGACAAAATTAACAACTTGAGGTTCGACCCTGACCTTAAATGTTTGACCATTGATGTCAAAGATCTTTATACATCAATTCCACAATCAGAAGGTATTGAATGGGTAAGCCTTATGCTAAAGTCCAAGAACGCACCAACACAGGAGATCTGCACTGTGGAAATCTTGTTGGACATTATCCTTACAAATAACTTTTTCCTGTTCAACAACGAATTCTATCTACAAAAGCGTGGGGTAGCCATGGGTTCACCCTGTGGAGCCAGTTTTGCCAATCTGGTGACAGCATACTGGGAGAAGGAATTTATATTCAAGTTCAGCGAACACAGGGTGAACCTTTTGTTCTACACACACTTTTTAGATGATATTTTTATCATCTTTAAGGGAACTGAACAACAAGCCTGGGCATTTGTCAACTATTTAAATTCTACTACAGAATTCTTGAAGTTTACATTCAATTTTAGCACGAGTTGTATTGATTATTTGGATTGTAAATTACTTAAGGACACAAACAATGGGAGGTACGTGTCAAAAATATACAGAAAAGAGACATATTCCAACTCTTTCCTCCATTTTTCAAGCTGCCACCCATTCCATCAAAAGCGGTCCATAGTTAAAGGTCAGCTTATTAGAGCAGCTAGTATGGTCTCTTTAGACACTGACTTTAATGACGAATGTATCCAATTAAGCAATATGTTCCAGCAACGAGGATACCCTGATGATTTGATTCAGTCTTTAATTGTAGAAGTTTCCCATAAAAGACATACAGGCCAGATAGAACCATTATTGAACAAAAGATTAACACCAGATGGACCCAATTATGAATTTAATATAAGAGAATCCACTCGAGAGGAATCTTTTCTTTTTAAACACTCACAAGTGATTGTACCCAATAAAGATTTTAGAATGAGATTCACCACTACGTTCAATAGTGATAGTGAGATGATTAGATTTATTCTCTATAAAAATTGGGAATTCATCACACTGGACAAGGTTTTGGTTACTAAATTTGCCCAGTTACCCAACTTTGTTTTTAGAAAAGGAGCTAACCTTAAAAGTTTGCTAGAAAGGAAATTGATATCTTCCTTTTCTAAAACTGTTGGAATGACCACATGTGAGTATTGTAGGATGTGTAAACATATAGAGATAGGTGAAACTTTCTACATAAACAGTAGAAAATATAGATTGAGAGACAAATTCCACTGTAACTCCAAACAGGTGGTATATGTAGCTAGGTGTAAAATGTGTCCAGCCTTCTATGTTGGGAAGACTGAACGTAGACTGCAAGACAGAGTCTACGAACACACCTATGCTATAGAAAAAAATAAATTGGAGAGTCCTTTAGTACGACATCTTATGGTCAACGAAAATCAAATTTTCCTATTCAAAGCAATTGACCAAGTGACTATGGACCCTAGGGGTGGTTCTTCTAACTGGTTACTTGAAGAACGTGAGTTAGCTTGGCAGATAAGGCTCATTGCCTTTTCAAGCCCTGGTCTGAATGATTCCTGTAACATCTCTTGTCTTTTAAAGCTCAAACGTCTGGTTAGGTAGACCTAGGAGAGAAGTATGCCATTCATGTATGAATAATTGAGAGCACAGTCTCCTTTAGTCAATTATTATTGAAAGTTATGTTAGGTTTATTATTATTTTCTATTGTGTTATGATAAGTTTATATTAGTAGTTATTATTTTTGAACTGTTGTATATCCGATTTGGTCTAATCTTTCACAATTGAGAGGTTTGCATAGTTTAATGATGCACTACTTGTTGACGTTTTCCCACTTAGCAACAGTATAATATGAATATAAGGCAAGTGGACTTTCCTTCACTGCCTTAGCTGCAATAATGATAGGAATTCCTTTATTTACAACTACTTTAGTTGTGTTTTATTTGAAAACATTTTATATTCACGCTGGTGATATGAGTTTATGTGCTGTTTTTGTATTATTTTATTAACGATCCGATTACCTAATGGTCATGGTTTTTTAATGGTTACTTGATCAGCTGATCGTTGTTCATGTGATTCTTTACTATTTAAACTTGTAAGGAGTTTGTTTTATGTAATCTGATGAAGTTGCTGTATTCACAAAAATGAAAAGTGCTTCATTTATATTAAAACAGTGTACTTTTTTCGTGTCTCGCTTTTTGTTGGAAATTCATTTTTTGTTATTTTTTTAGTTTATTTAGTACCTAGTTTGTGCTTGTCAGTGTCCCTTTAATGTTAATTATATTGTATTGTGTACATTTCTCTCAGAACACAATATACAGACCATTTCTCATTTACTCCGTGCCCCTTCGGACTTATTACCCACAATGAAAATCATTTTCTAATGAAAAAAGTAACTTTGTAAATGCAAGCAAGATCCCTTATAGAATTCATTCAGAATGCACTAGTCAGATCTATGAAAATGAGCTGCTTGAACATATTTATTATGTTCTGCTAAAAGCATGTAATAATGGGAAAGCAAACAGCTAATAACTTTGCAAAAGCAAGAAAGAATTGCCATTTTTACTTTTCTAAAGAACCTCATTTTTCAAGAGTTTTATATTTTCTCTTGTTTTTCAAGCATATTTGTTTAAAAAATCCTTTGTTCATAGTTCAAACTAAGGAAATTAGTTTACACACACATCTCTATAAAAACAAGAAAATGTGTTATCTTTTAATTATACATATACTATCAATATATATTTTTTTACATTTTACATCTCCCAGTAGCCCAAGACCACAACATTATATTAACTTTAATTTGCTTCTTACCAAGCTTCCAAGTTTTCTTATCTTGTTACAGTGTAAAGTATGGATACATTAAATTAAGAAAAAGTACTTCTATACTTTAGTGTCACTAGCATACACAGCAGTCACTGATAAAGCTCATATACCTCACATTTAAAATACATCTGACTGTATACTGTAAAGAACTTCTTTTATAAATAACTACTTTGTAAAATAACATGCAATTTGATGGCATAATTTTATACTAACATTAATAAGAACAAAAAACATGTTTATGTACAATTAGTTTTTTCACACTTCATAGTCTTCTAAACATTAATGATATAAAGTGGTGTTTATGCTTCCAGTTTAACATAGTCAACAAACTTGTCATGTCTTTTTGCAGAAGTTCTACTGATGTGCTTAAACTATATCTAATAGGACTGACACTTTATGGTTCTCCCATTTATTCACTAATTTTACATTGCTGCTGACCATCTTCCTGAATATCTCAACCTCCCAGTGTTGGTCCCTGGTTCAAGTCAAAGGTACTCCTGATTCTTCCAGTCAATTCCTGGCCTTTCTCTATCACTCAAGCATTTTCCTTTAGAAGACTTCAGATAAAAAATGAACTGAAAAACCAAGTTTAAAAGTCCTTCCCATATCACATGATCTATCCCAAGTTAATTAACTAACTAATTAACTGATAATGTGCAAAAGAAAAAAATAAATGAAATCACATTATACATTTTAAAACACATACATTTAAAACTTTAAAATCATGATTATGTATATATATCAATATGTGAAGAACCATAATAACCAAATCTATCCAAGTTGTGTCTTCAAGTTTTTAAAAATATAGACAACATCATTAATAACATAAAATCTCATAAACTGCATAATTTAAAATGGGACACTGATGAATATTCATGTGGGAAGGCGTAGCCCTGGCCGACTGAGTCACAGCATTGAGGCATTCGCTCGCATTTTAATAACCAACCAGCCAACCAAGATGAGGAAATTATTAATAACAATGAGGAAAATCAGAATGGCAATGACTTCCTTTAGATTCAGTGGGCCCGAGGTGTTCCGAGAGGATTTGGGAATACAACAACAGGAACAGACCAATGGACCGGGAAATAAAACCACAATGGAACCAACGTGGACAACAGAGGAGGAATTCATCCTACAACCAACCGAGGGGCTGAAGATGAAAACAGACATGGAATTAATTATGCAAGGGCTTAGGCCTGATGACAGCAATGAACCATGCATTCTATTTAATAATACTGGGGATTTTAAGGTATTTAATTACAGTTCTTATGAGGATTCTGGGGAGATTGCTGATGTATTTGCCATGGGGCTTACTTTTGTCCCTAGTTTCTGATCTAATCTTTCCCAGTTAATTCTGGATTTAAAACTTTTTGTTCGCAAAATGAATTTAAGTATTTTATTTAGTAACAGTGGGATGGACCTCAACAATGACTTGATACTTTCTAGTGTTTGTAACCCACCAACTCACCCCAGCCTGTAATTCTTTGAGAAAGTTTGTGAATTTGACTTTAGACATTCGTTTAAAGGGCCTTATGGCTATTCAAGCAATTTAAAACCTGAGGAGAGGGAAATATTGTCCTTGATACGACAACAGAAAGTCAGGATTATACAACTTGACAAGGGTGGGGGAGTTGTGATTCTTGATGTACAAGATTATGTTGAAAGTATGTACAAGATTTTATTTACTAACATGTATTGTCAAGTCTCTAGGAATGAGGTAAATATCACCTATAATAGGATCAAGGTTCAACTAAGTGTTATCCTCATGGAAGGACGTATTTCTTTACCTGAATACAAATATTAAAAATAGATGCCCCTACTATCCCCACTATTTTTGGGACTTCCTACGTTACATAAACAGATTGTGGACCCACCATTCCGTTTGATTGTTAATGCTCGTAACTCTGTCACTTCTCCTATCGCAAAATTTTTGGATGTTAAACTGAAAATTTTATTAAGACAAGAGATGCATCTTTGTATTGATTCATGGGACTTTCTTTCCAAAAGTAATAGTGTTGTATTTGATAGTGGTCTCATATTTTTTACAGTGGATGTAAAAGATCTATTCACTGTAATTCCACATGACATTGGGTTGGATTGGTTCAGTGAGTATCTGTTTAGGGAAAAGATTGAACAAGACTGTATCAAAACCTACACAGAAATGATGGAAATTGTGCTGAAAAATAATATTTATTTTGAAGAACAGTATTTTTTTCAACAAGTAGGTGTTGCTATGGGATCTTATTGTGGGCCACTTTATGCCAACATTGTCATGTGCAATTGGGAACGAAGATTTTTATTTGGTTATTCTGGGTTTAATGACTGTATTTTATACTTAGAAAAATAGAAGTGACCTCCGCTAAAGAACACTCAGCAAACAACAGCAATTGTAAAAACAGAAGAGCGTTACACCACAAGTAATTAAATCAAACTGAAATTTCAGACTGTAGTTTCAACAGTAAAGGATATATGATGTGAAGAACATAACATCGCAAATGCAGAAAACCAAATTGAAACTTCAAAATAAAACTTCACAATGCTTGAATAAGTAAGGAACATAAAAAGAACCCTTCTGATGAAAACAGATGGACAAGCACTTTCAGCTAATCAAGCCTTCTTCAGATCCAATGAGTCAACAGGGTTTTATCCACTATAGAGGTGAAGGATTTATTTAATGTAATACATCACACAGAAGGAGTGGATATGTTTTATGATTTTTTATGTCAGCATACCAATTTTTCACATACCAAAATTTTGACTCTGAGAACTTTGATGGAACTTGTTTTGGAGAATAGTTTTGTAATCTATGAGGGTCAATTTTTCAAACAGAGTACAGGTCTGGCTATGGGTGCAGCCTGTGCCCCCAGTTTTTGCAAACATAGTCCTGACTCAGTGGGAACTTTCCATAGTTTTTCCATCTACAGGGATGTCACAGTGTAAGTTTTATGGACGTTACCTTGATGACATCCTGATTTTATGGAAAGGTAATCACGACCAGTTGGATGAATTTTTTTTTTTGTTCCTCAATTCTAGCACTACATTTCTGAAATTCACTATGGAAACTCATGTCAATTCCATCAGTTACCTGGACATCAGGATTAGCAAGGATTATACCTCTGCACAATTTTTTTCTACCATATATCGAAAACCAACCTGTTTGAACTCCCTTCTTCATTATGAGACCGGGCATCCTTTACATCTGAAACACTCCCTGGTTAAGGGACAGGGAGTGAGGTTGGCTTGCATGACTAGCAGGATCTATGATTTTTATGCAGAAAGGGAAGTTTTATTGAATATGTTGGTACAAAGAGGTTATCCTGAGCAATTTGTGTTACCTCTTCTTGATGAAGTGACTAGGAAGAGACTTGAGGGACATTTTTATCCCTTACTAGGGATTGACATCTCCAGATTGTGTGCTCCTTTGGAGAGCAGGGATTCATCCTCTGGTCATTTTCACCATGGTTTTATATTAACTTACACCCCTCAGTTCCCACTGATTCGGGACATTGTCTACAAGAACTGTTTTATTTTGGCAGGAGACAATGCCATAAGAGAGAGAGAGTAAGGGAAGCCCCTGTGGTAGTGTACAGAAAGGACACCAGTGTTAAAAATATCTTAGAGAGGAGGAAAGGTGTCAATATGGCTGGAGCATTAGGGAGAATCTCCAAATGCAAGAAGTGTACTCACTGCAAGTATATTTTGGAAGGTGACAGTGTTTTTCTTAACGGATATGGATGGGTGAAATTTCAGTATAAGTACAACTGTAGCAGTATGAATGTCATATATGCTGGTATTTGTCAGAAGTGTGCCTGTTTTTATATAGGCAAGACCAAAAATGCCTTTCATACATGTATTTACCAGCATTTATATGTCATTAGGAAAATGAACATAAAATATTCACTGGCCAAGCACGTCAATACCCACCCAGGTCACAATTTTAATTCACAGTTCTTGAACAGCTGACTATGGATGAAAGAGGAGGTCCTATGGATTACTGGGTTGAATACAAAGAACTGTTATGGCAATTAAGGGTCAACACCAATATATTTCCAGGGTTGAATTAAATGGTTTCAATAACCAGCTTTTTGAGGTTAAAAGTTGATTTTTTTATATAATTGTTGATTTTTTCATCTAATTGATTTTTTATTCAATTGTTCACTTTATGATTTTTTGTCAAAATACTAAGTTTAAAGTACATGTTGAATCATGTTTTATAGTTAGTTTGTTTTTATCTTGCATGTATAGTTGTGGAGCAAACAGGGAGTCTGTACCTTTAAATGCCTATGGTGTTTTTTACAAATTGGTTTGGAATGTGTTTGTTAAGGAGTGGGGTGGAGGCACTCTGTTTTTTCTGAAGAAGTCAACTGTAATTTGTGCAGAGCATCCAAGCCACTGTTCCGCTGTTCCACATTGAACAGCTGTGGCTCCGCTACAAGGCTTTTGATTGGTTTGTGTACCGCAATTACTGCCAATTGGCATTGCTATATACAAACCAATGCATAGCTCTGCTGTGCTGCTATCCACGTTGGCTGTGCTCTGCAGTTTTTAATTTTGATTGGCTCGTAGACCGCATTTACGGCCAATTGCAAACTCAGTCTACGAGTCAATCAAGTAGAGAATATGCGGAGAATGGGAGCCAATGAGAGCTCCCAAATGGAGTTCCTGCAAGCCTTTTTGCGCCAAATTAATGGCTTGAAAAAGGCTTCCAGGAATCAGGAGGGAATTTTACTTTGCGTTCGGTTCCATCTTGATCGTTGGAGAACTTTTTTTTTTTTTTTTTTTTTAGTATTGGAGTCAATACTACTAGCCTAGGCCGGATTAAGAAGGAAGGAGCGGTGCCAGTTGCAGAGAATCCAGATCGAAGACATTTCATCAGGGGAGAAGAAGACGGGTGTGTCGGAGCCTGCTCCAGTGCCTGCCTGGAGAGGTGACTGACTTGGTCGGCGAGAGAAGTCTGTTTGCGGCTGTCTGGTGGTCACATAACACAGGTTAGTCAAGCAAGCAAAGCAGCATATAATACAACCGTGAGGTGAGCTCAGCTGAGCTGTATTCAAACTAAGTGATGTTTTTACAGAAAGGTAATAAGAATCTGCAATGTGTGAAGTGTCTCAGAGGACAAACTAGCCAAAGTAAACAGTGACACAAAATGCTTGCTACTATAATAGAAACTGTTTAGAATTTCAGATGGAGCTAGAGCAGACAATGCCTTATAGCAGCTGCTTCCTCTGAGTAAATTATAATCATGGAGTATAAATTGTATAATGGCAGTTCTTGCAGTTGTACTGAACAGTTCAAGTTTTCAAACCTTTTGATTTTTCCAGCAAGGAATCATTGCTTCTTTTCAAGCTATTTAAGGTGGCTTGTTTGAAGGTTACAAAAAGCAGCTCTGTTTTCAATAATGGGTTGTATCAGTTAAAAGAAAAGCTACATATCTGTCACTAATATCTTCAGAAGGTATGGAAGTGACTTTTGCTGTGTAAGAGGCATCCTGTTGTACAGTAGTACTTCTAACAATAATCTTTCTTGAGAGAGTGTAGAATTACACAAAACTCTTTATCCATATGATTGGTGCACACATTCTCAATTCCAGTTAAAAAATGACTTGATGTTATATCTACTTACTAGTATTTTTGTTAAGTCATCGAATATAAATGTAATGCAAGTTTTTGCTTGGACATTTGATGTTATATTACCTATGACTTGTGAAATTTTGGATTTACTGTAAAAGTTTATAGTTATAGTCTTATAGAATCTGTCCTAAATTAAGTTTAGCAATCAAAAAGAGATTGTCCTGTAGTGGACATTTCCTAAAATTTAGAAATTAGTTTCTATGATTTAAGACATGCACATAAAACATTTTATCTCATATGATATTTTGTCAATGTGTATGTGTGTATGTCTTTGATTGTGTGTGTGTGTGTGTGTGTGTGTGTGTGTGTGTGTGTGTGTGTGTGTGTGTGTGTGTGTGTGTGTTTGTAGGAGTGTGTTTGTGTGAGGGGTATATACCCAAGAATCAAGTGTAAAAAAAATCTTCCAACTGGCCTTCATACCAGGCTTGAAGGTGCTTTAGCTTGTTGAAAGGGATAGAACATATCCAGATTATAGGAGGTTTAGTTTCTACAAAATGAAGCTGGTCAGATAAAGGTCAGTTTTTGATTTTACACCTTTTTAATAAGTACAAAAGATTTTCAGAAGCACAGACTGTCTTTTCTACTGTGAGTTATATGGCAATGATGAATAATGTATAAAATGTGGCTTTTTGAGAGAAATTTGACATCTGTATCATTTGATTTAAATATGAGCTAAAAGCATGCAATGGTTGTATACAGTATCATGCCAAAGTGTTTTAGAGAGCTAGAGTAAAGGTGTGAAGCTACATTTAAGGTCAAGAAAAGAAATAAATGTTACTCCAGAGGATTGTTAATGTATAAACTTGTATCTGGTATGCAATATTTTACAGCAGAAAGCTGGTATGCAACAAAACATTCTCTTTTGTACTCACATCTCATATTGTTGCCTCCAGCCTCCTACCAAATAGTCAAGAAATCCCTACTCCTCCAAATTTAGACTTAAGATCTTACTAGGCTAATGGCTCTGGGGCCCTTATAAGCCTAGCCAAGAGTTTATTCCCAAAAAAGAAACCTCAGTCAGCACCTGTCAACCCTGTCAGTGAGGGACAAAGGTGGAACCATCCATTCATCAAGGCTGCACTTGAAGAGGGTCAGCGAGATACTCTGACATGTATGGGAAGTCTGTTCCAGAAGACAAATATGTCTCTTCAGCAGGTTTTGTTGATGTTG
Source organism: Protopterus annectens (assembly GCF_019279795.1). Taxonomy (NCBI): domain Eukaryota; kingdom Metazoa; phylum Chordata; order Ceratodontiformes; family Protopteridae; genus Protopterus; species Protopterus annectens. The sequence goes on along the minus strand of NC_056735.1, from coordinate 1,163,684,620 downwards.
CATATTAGATTTAGCCCTATCAAGCAGGTAATGCACCAGGAGTTAGACTTATGGATATGGAGCATCTCTAGTAGGGCAGGGTCCGATATTGCCTTGTAGGTGAGACAAATATCACCTCTGAGCAATCTGTATGATACTGAGTAAAATGATAGTGATTTGAGCCTTTCCGCATAGGACAGGTGTTGGAGGCCCTGGATTCTCTTTGTGAGGTATTTCTGTGGCCTGTCCAGTTGGTGCAGGTGTTTGGAGAAGTACATACCAAACGGGGCATTATACTCAATTATAAGTCTAATGAGGTAGGAGTACAGAGAGGTAATAACCTCCTTTTTTTATGGATGCAATCCCTTTACTTATGAGATGAACCAAGTAAAAGGCTTTTCTGACAGCCACATGATGGTCGAATGTGAGATTGTTGTCAACCTGAGTACCCAGGTCTCTCACCACAGGTTCTGTTCTTAGGGGGTTGCTGTTGACGTGGTAATCATTAGGGGCCCTGTTTTTGCCAAATGGTATGGTAATATTTTTTTTGTTTTTAACTTAAGGCCATGACTTTGGCACCAGCTAATTGTAGCTGTGAGACCCTCTTGCAGTATGTTAACATCATTTTGGGAGTCAGTAACAGCACCCAATTTACAGTCATCCACAAACTTGGTCAGCCATAGGCCCATTGCCTTTGCCTGGACCACTGAGAAATAGATGCCAAACAGTAGGGGTCCCAGAACAGATCCCTGGGGGACACCACTAGTGACAGGTCTGCTGTCTGAGGTGATTGTACCTATTTTGATCTTGTGGGTCCTATCCAGAGCATCCAAGTTTTAATGAAGAGCAAAGCCACTGTTCCGCATTGAACAGCTGTGGCTCCACTTTTGATTGGTTTGTGTACCATGGCATTGCGGTATACAAACCAATGCATAGCTCTGCTGCTATCCACGTTGGCTGTGAGACTGCATTTACGGCCAATCACGAACTCTGTCTATGAGCCAATCAAGTAGAGAATCTGAGGAGGACGGGAGTCAATGAGACCTCCCAAATAGAGGCCAATCATGTTCCTGGAAGCCTTTTTGCACCAAAATGATGGCTTGAAAAAGGCTTCCAGGAATCACAAATTTTACTTTTTTGTGTTCGATCGTTGGAGTTTCAATTTCAACACTAGGCTGGAAGAAGGAAGGAGCGGTGCCAGTTGCAGTCCAGATCGAAGACATCAGGGGAGAAGAAGACGGGAGTCAGTGGAAGTTAGCCTGCCTGCCAGGAGAGGTGACTCGGCGAGAGAAGTCTGTTTGCAGTGTTATACAAGGGCTGAGATTTTTCTTTTTGCTGTGCTGCTGGACAACCGAGATTTTCAACTTTGTGTATTTGAATTGTATTGAGTTGAGGAGCTCAGCTGAAGTGATAGACAGAGCAGAGGTAAGTGTTTTAGGCTGTAATAGTTGCAAACATTTCCCTTATGCTAGCACAGACCCTGTGATTTTAGCAACTTTTAGTGTGGAAACAATATTTAGTCTGTATTTGTGCTGCTTGTCCCACAGATCCTGTTCTAGCAACTTTTCTAAGTTTAAAACAACAACAAGTGTCTGTTTCTGCTGCTTGTCCCTAATGTCTGTTATATATATATTTTTTTGGGGGGGACTGTATGCCATGACAGGTCCTTGTTCTAGCAACTTTCTAGGTTTATTAAGAGCAGTTTTTAAAGTGTTTGTATGTTTCTGTTGCTTGTCACCCTAGGATGTCTCTGAAAGTAATTGCCCTTTCTAGGTTTATAAGAGCAATATTTTAAAATGTTTGCATGTTTCTGCTGCTTGTCCACTCTCAAAGTAATTGCCTTTTTTTTTTGGAAAAACTGTATGCAAAGACAGGTCTGCTGCTTGTCCCCAATGTCTATTTTATATATATATATTTTTTTTTGGGGGGGGGGGGCTGTATGCAATGACAGGTCCTTGTAGCAACTTTCTAGGTTTATTAAGAGCAGTTAAAGTGTTTGTATGTTTTTGCTGCTTGTCACCCTCTCTGAAACTAATTGACTTTGTTTTTGGATAAAGATAGGTGGGCAAGTGAGCACCAGAGGATTGAAAGTGTCATTGAGGTAAGGAAGTGAAGCATGCAAGCCTTTATAGTAAACAAAAGGAGCAGAGATGAGCAAGAGAAGAGGGTGCAAAGTCAGGAAACTTCTAGTGATATGGGTAGGTTATGGCCCTATTGTCTTATATTTTTGCTATTGAGGACATCTTGTAATTTTCCTTTCTGCACTTAGTCCCATTTGTTTCATTGTCTAACACCACTGTTTTGCAAACCTGCTAGGTATAGACTACCCAGACTGCAGTGAGGACAGGGATGTAGATACAGCTCACACCCCAAAGAAGAGAAGATACACAATTTTTCAGCCAAGCTGGGCAAGTGCCATTGACTGGCTTTCTATGAGTGAGTGAAATTTGCCTTCTGCAAGACTTGTAACACGGATTTCACAATCCATCATGGGGGCCAACATGACCTGCAACGACATGCTAACAGTGAGAAACACAGGCAGAATTGCAAGCATGCAGCTGGAAGATCTATGGTGGATTTCTTTGGACCACAGAGTTTAGCAAGTATAAAGGTGGTTGAGGCAGAGGTTGGTTTTGTGTCTCTCCTTGCTAAACACAACTTATCATTTGCAGCAGGAGAACACATCCTGAAATTTATGAAGAAGTGTGGAGAGGATCAAGATGTTCTCCGTAAAATGACATGTGGAGCGACAAAGGCAGCATGCATTGCACGGGATGTGCTGGGGCCTCATTCCAGAATGATGCTGCAGCAGCCTGCCAGAAATCACCATTCTGTGTGTATATGGACCAAAGCACAGACATGGGAGATGACAAACTGTTAGTCATCCTTGTTGGTTACCTTGATGAAAAGGCAAGCAAAAATGTGACAAGGTTCCTTGATATGCCAGAATGTGTGTCCGGAACTGGACAAGCAATGTTTGATTCTTTAATGTCCAGCCTGACAAAATTTAACATTCCAGTTTCCAACATTGTGGGCTTTTCTTCAGACAATGCTGCCTCAATGATTGGAAAACACAATTCTGTGCTGTATCATTTAAAGGAGGTGAAGCCCACAATTGTAAACATGGGGTGTCTCTGCCACTTGGCAGATCTCTGTAGTAAGGCTGCTGTAAAAGCACTACATTCACCAGTTGAAGAACTTGTATCAGATCTGTATTGCCATTTCAGTTCCAGTGCACAAAGACAACAAAAACTTCAGGAATTTGCTTTGTTCACAGATACTGACCCCCTCAAGATCATTAGACATGCACCTACTAGATGGCTCAGTCTTGGTAAGGTTATTAACAGAACCCTGGACATGTGGCCAGCTCTAAATTCATATTTTCTGTCTGCAGAGCCAAGGTCTGCTAAGATTGACTTAATTTCTAAAAACTTGCAGAGTCATGAAGTGCATATGATTTTTATGTTCCTTAAGTATGCACTGGAACCCTTACTGGAGTTCAACATACAGCTTCAGAGCAGAGAAAGTCAGCTGCTGACATGCATGCCACTGTGCATAAACTCCTGCAGCAGTATGCTGGCAGACTCCTCAGACCTGCATCTGCTGTCAGACTAATCAAACACAGTGATGTGTCAGTGTTGACTGACAGTAGCTGTGTTCTACCAAATGGTGAACTTCATTGGCTATGAAGTCAAGCAGTACATGAACAGCCATGAGGAGGATATTGCTGGCACAGTCATTGAATTTAACTTTTATAAAAAAGTTGCAGCTTTTTATGCTGCAGTGCTGCAGAAAATTCTGAAAAAGTTTCCCATGCAGGATCACTTACTGAAAGACGCTGCATTACTTATTAATCCAGCCAAAAAATTGGACATTTCTTCAGGGCTTGTCAGAGATGTTGGCTTCCATCTGGGTGTATGTGAAAATGATGTTGAGGCCGAACAACTAATCGATGAGTTCACCCAATATCAGATCGAGGACACTGGGAATCTCAACAGGCCCAGTAGATGGGCCCCACTCATGTGTGTCACAGTACTGGGCACACCTTCTGAGGGACCTTTGCACTGAAGGGAAACTGCCACTCTTTAAGCAGCTGATGATGAGCCTACTTTGCTTGCCACACTCTAATGCACAAGCGGAAAGGGCATTTAGTATGGTGCAGAAAGTGAAAACTGAACTGCATCAGTCTCTGAGTGTAAAAACACTGAACTCTTTGTTGGCAATTAAAATGAATGAAGAACTGGATGTCTGTGATATTAAGCTGCCAAAACCTGTTTTAGAGGCTGCCAAGAAAGCCACAGCAGCATACAATAAGTCTACATCTGACGTATGATAGGATGTTTAACTTGGTCTAAACTTTGTGTGAATTGCAATATGTCTGTTTACAAAATAAAATCACATTTACTACGTGTTAGAGGCTGCCAAGAAAGCCACAGCAGCATACAGTATTACAGTAAGTCTACATCAGACATATGATAGGAATAGGATGTTTAACTTGGTCTAAACTTTGTGTGAATTGCAATATGTCTGTTTACAAAAATAAAAATCACATTTACTACATTTTCTAAGTGCTGCTTCATTTACTTATGGTGTGGTTATGGTATTGCAGATTATCAAAGGTTTTTGGATCTGAGAAGTGTGGTATTGAATGTTACAGTTCTACCAAGCTCCATGGCAATAGCGCATTTAAAATAGGGTGTTCCACATTTTGACCATTTGTCACACATTGTTAGGGTCTGTGTTCCACATTGGCCACTTAAGAGGTTGAGACCTATGAATCTGTGACGAAAGCGCTTACGAATAAATTTTATCCTTGTTTCTTGTAACACCAGCCTGCTTTGTGACTTCTCAGTTTGTGTTACTTAGTTGGGTGTTTAGTATGGATCCTCCAAGAAAAAAATATTCTGAAGACAGCTAAATATACCAACTTGAATCTCACACCTCACTTTCAAAATCCCATGATTGCTGGGAGAAACCTGCTTCTCTTCTGAGTGGTGGACAGTGAATATCATTTTTACACAAATACTCCGGTATACCCAATTTTTAATACTTCTCCTTTCTTTGATAGTTTTGTCAGGAACAGCTCTTTCTGCTGGTATGATTGCATCTTTACTAACACAGTTCTTGGCTGTTTTCTCATAGTCAGAACTGAAGCACAGACATGATGTGCCCTCTCAGTTTACAAATCCTGTTATGGAACACCTGTCCCATTGCTTATGTAGACTGTCATAAAATGAATGCAATCTATTCCTGTTTCTCTGATTTAGCAGAAGACTTCAGGTTTTCCCTACATACTCTGTCTTCTAATTCTACTATTTTTGAAATATTTCATCTTGAAAAGCCTCATGTTCATCCAGTTTTTCCTTCATTCCAACCTCTGATTTCTGCAGTATTATCAGCTCATCTAATCAGCTACTTAAACCTATTTTGTTAGCCTTTCATCATTTGATGTTATACTGTATACACCTTCAGTGGCTCATTTATTTTAAAAATCTCTGAGTGCTTTTGATTTATTTTCCTCTAAATTACTCAAAGCCATCTTCTGTACTATAGCTAAAACATGAACTGTTTTTTGCTGACCAGCTTCAAGGCTTTTCATAGTCAGAGCTTTTTCACATTCTTCTCTGGTTGATTTTTCTCTTACTTTCTCCAAATATCTTCTTCCTTGGAATCCTGGCAGTATACGTACTAGCCAGTAGCTGAATTGTACCCAAATTGATAATTTGTACTCACTTTTTAAATAATTGATTAATTTTCACACTAAGACAACTCTAATCAACCTACTATTCAGTACTGGTACTCCTGCTCCATTTTTAGCTTATATTATCAAGGCTGCTTACATTTCTGATTGCACTGATTGAGTTGCATATTATTCAGAGTGTGATCAGCCTGACAAGATTTTAAGTATTTTCTCATTTTTTTTTTTTTTTTTTTACTGACACTTAACAGTGGCAGTGGTACTGCTCATCTAGTAAATAATAATAATATATAAGTAAATACTTTAGGAGAGTAACTTGCAAAGACTGAATTGTCTAGCATTTCTTTACATTCCCAAAAGGATTAAACAAACCCTCTTGGGTGGGAAGAAACGAAGGAAGCTACTGATAAAAAGTAATTGAAATGCTGAAGACAGATGAGTATTCACTGTAATTTTATAAATAAAATGCCACTAAGCTGAGTATCACGTTAAAAAGTATATGGACAATCTGTACATTAATGATTATTCCATAATAATAGGCTAAAGCTCAACATTTATAAAATGATCACTATAGTTTATCCATGCCACACTTATAGAATCATGTTTCCAGTATCATCTACAGTGGAGGAGAACTGCAATTTGTACCTAGGGTACATCAACATAGTGTGATTTCTGATGATAAGGTGATGTTAACAGACCAGATTTCAGCTGTTGTCCAATCTTCCTGTTTCTGTTTTTGGAACATTGTTTTCATCAAGCATCTAATTTCTCCTTCAGACTTCCCTCTTGGATTTTTGTAATTCCCTGTACCTAGAGCTGCAAATTTGTACTTTGACAGCTGGTTCTGCAAAACTCTGCAGCCCAGAAACTTACCAGCAACTCTAGGTACTATCATATTATGATAGTTCTTTGTTGGTTGGACTGGCTCCCTAGCAGGCAGCAACATCACATATACAGTTCTTATCCTGTAAAGCAAAGGTTCTACTTATTTTCAGGACATACTGATATGGTATTGGCTAACTCTAACTTTACACTTGACTTTTCAGGGGCTGTTAGTGATTTGGAGGCCATATTTATTTTTAATCTGTGTCTTTACCTATCAGGAGATGCACCTCTACTACCTCACTTGGCATTAAAGATAAGCTCACCAGCTTAAATATAAACCCCTATGTCACTAGATGGGTTGCAAACTGGCTCAAGGACAGAACCCACATGGTTAGAATTGCTGGAGCCATGTCAGACTCCAAACCAGTTACAAGTGGTGTCCCCTAAGGCTCAGTCCTGGGACCTCTCTTGTTCGGTATATATTTCTCGGAGGTACAGGCCAACACAGAAGGACTGTGGCTGACTAAGTTCGCAGATGACTGCAAACTGGGTGCCATAATCGACTCTCCAGCCGACACAAGAATCCTCCAAAAGGGCCTCATAGAAACAGACAACTGGTGCCAGAGCCATGGCCTCAAGCTAAACGCCAAAAAGTGTATAGTCATCCCCTTTGGCAAAAACAAAGTGCCCACAAATTACCACATAGGTGGTAATCTATTAAGTACAGAAGAAGTAATTAGAGACCTGGGGACCCAAGTTGATAGCAATCTCTCATTTGACAACCATGTGGCCAAAGTGGTTAGAAAAACATTTTATATAGCCCACCTAATCATGAAGGGATTTACATCTAGATCAGGGGAGGTCATCGTGCCTCTTTACTCATCCCTCATCAGGCCCATAATTGAGTACAATGCCCCTTTTGGGATGTACCTTACCAGACACCTGCAGCAACTGGAAAGACCCCAAAAGTACCTCACCAAGAGGATCATAGGGCTCAAACAGATGACATATGCTGCCCGGTTAAAGAAACTCCAGCTCTACTCAGTGGCATACCGCCTGCTCAGAGGCGATCTGTGCCTGACGTATAAAGCCATGTCCAACCCGGAATTAATGGACATGCTGCACCTCAGAAAATCCAAATCCCATCGAGCTACGCACTCGAGACACTTGAACCTCAGCACTGAAATAAATAGGACATGCTGGAGGGACAGATTCATAACCCAGAGGCTCCCTTCACTCTGGAATAAAATCCCAGTCCAGGTTAGGCAGAGTCCCTCATTGACTTTCTTCAAGAGGAATCTTGATGAGTGGATGGGAGATCGTAGGTTTACCCTGGGTATCACTTCTGTGTCACTGTTAGACAGAGGCACAGTATACTAACCTCGAAAAAGGGCATAGCAAAATTAATTTAAAATGGGTGGCGAAAGCCAAACACACTCTGGCTAGGCTTATAAATGCCCTAGGGCAGATTGCCTAGTATGAACCTATGAACCTGTTTCACTGAAAGTGACCCCACCTCCCTGAGTGATTTCAAGTGCTCCTTGAAACATACTTAATTGACAATGTACATCTGATCTTTATCCTTGCTTGCATTAATAAGTGTCTATATTGTTACCCAATTAACTTTTTTTGTTTTAAATAGCTCCATTTTTAACAGTAATATATTTATTGCATTTTTATTGTTAATCTGTTTTGCTTGTTATTATTTTCTATTGCCACTTGTTTGAATCTGCCTTTCTCTTTCACTACTTCGGTTCAAGCTTATAAATGAACTTCAACATCCTGTATCAAACTGATATAAATAATATACTAATATGTTTTAATAGTTAAAATGCTTCAGAAGAACAAGATTTAAAAGCACTGACATTTTGTAAATAAATAAATAAATAAATAAACCTGCAAGCTTTACCAAAGAGTCAAACTCCAATAGCCCCATCTACCCTGGGCAATATGCACCATTCCTCTACTTTATGATATGACCTTGCAAAAACATCATGTTTCCAAACTCAACTCCAAATAGACCTTCTGGAACTAAACAGTTGACTCAATTCCAAAAACCTCCTGCTCAGAGTTGAATATGGGCTACCTTTGTTCACATCTGCTTCAGTCAAAAACATGTCAGCTTTGCAAATGTTATCATATAAAATATGCTGATTTATTTTTTTACCATTTGATAATCAGTTAGGTGGGCAGGTCATCAAACTGTTTTCACTCACAACCTAAGCTCATAAGGGTGACAATATAGTACATCAAATATTCAGAGATGTCACACTAGTTGGAAAAGCATAATGCACAAATGCACAGAATTTGGCAGTGACATCACCAGTTCTCCTCTCCATGTACATTTTTGCCTTACACCACCCAAATCATAGTGGCTGTCAGTACAAACCAGAACTGACCTCCTTCTGCGCTCTCTACTTTTCAAACTGCTATATCAAGATACCCCATATGCATTGGCTATAAAACTCATCACAAGCACCCCCACTACAATGGACACTCAAATTTCTCTAAATTCAGACTTCAACTCAAACAGTATACTAAAACAATATGAATGCAGATACCCAAATGTTGGACATATCATGTAACTCACATAAGTTTCCTATACATCTAAGTCTTGTCATCCTATAGCTTTGATACTGCAATTCTTCACTGTAACTGGTATGATTTTGCATTATATAAATATGCACATAATAATTATGCCCACATGTGCATTACATTTTTTTTTTTTTAAACATCTTTATTAAATTCTTACATTGTTACCAGTGACATAGGTACACATACAACAATAAAAAAAGAACACAAATCATAGCAAACATTTTTTTCTCATTTAATTGCATTATACATACATTTTTAAACAATTATAATTCAGTCCAACATCACAATAAAGTGTTCAATTCCTGCCTTCCCTTAAACCTCCCTGCTCTGCATTTATTGTTTTTACAAATTCAATTTATTTCTATATAGTTTGCTTCTTTCCTTTTAAGATCCCATCTCCAGTTCTTTTATCTCTTTTACAATATTCAGTATATCAAATTACAGTTGGTTTAGATTTTGATTTCTATTTTCTAGTAATTGCTTTTTGACAGCCAATAGCATTGAACTTAGTAAGGCCTTAACAAATTTAGTCAATCTTATATCTCAGCTCAAAAATAATCATATCCATAGTTAAAACCATTTTCTCCCTTAACATTTCTGGTTCTATAGAGATTGTTTACAATCTGCAAATTCATTACACCCCCCCCCCCAACAACAAATAAAACATGTTCTCAATTAGCTCACTCTGTAGCATCACACCTCCAACATTTGCAATCTACCTGCAATAAAAATTTTCTGAAACGTGCTTCAGTTATAATATTACCTATAAAAACACTGTGAAGCAAAAATCATAAACCTTCTGGATTTTGTTGCTTACTTGGGAGGTATACAGATGCTGTCCCATTGTTATTTTGTATATTTCCTTTCCATTCTCTGTTCTCAGTCTGTTCTACCCTCCTCTGATTGGTTCTTAGAGTTATTGTGCAATACTTCATATGCCCTACTAATTATCCTTTTTTTAACAGCAACGTCTTCTCTAGACTCTCTTAAAAACACTACCAGATCTGGAATTTCACTTAATAATCTACTATCCCTTTCTATTTGCCTGTACTCTGCGATTAATCCCTGGGAGGGAAGGTGGTCTAGTCCCTGCAGTCCAGACTTCTACTTGGTCACATCCCACTACATTACCTTTCCTACTTTAGTTATTTGCTTTCAGTATTTTGGTTCCCTTGTTAATTTTCTCCAAAAATTTCAAGCCCCTTCCTGCCTATTTTCTGTACCCCTACTTGCAGTCATTCCAATTGTAAAACATTCTTTTTCAATTCCTGTGTTGGCTTGGTTCTTAGAATACTTCCTTCTACTTTATGAATATAATAATATTTTTTTTTATTTCTCCAAATATTTTGGATTTCTAATACTATGATGGGAATGGACCCTATTTCTAAGTCAAAGTATGATTAAAGTTCATGAAATTAGTATTGTTTCAATCTTTGATGTCAGCCAAAAGTGCTCTTCGCATCACCCACAATGTGCCCAGTAATGACTCGATTAGCAATTTGTACGGGGTTACATGGATTGGGAACATATCTAAATACAATTGTAGATTATTTTTTATACGACTCATTCCTCCCACTACTATTGGAACTGTCTGGGTATCTTTCTTCCACATTGCTTTCGTTTCTGCCTGCAGATGCTGATATTTTATGACTTTATGTCTTTCTGTACACAAGACAATGTAGTCACTGGGTGTGGCGATTTCAATAATCAATGCTACTTTTGTCTTCTTTTCTTGGACCACTATATCCAGTTTTCTAGCATCTATCTTTTGAACTGTTGGTAATGGGTGATCCCATGTGATATAAACTTCATAATTTTCTATGATGCTTTGTGGCTCATGTTTCCAGTGTTTTTCAGCCACTTCAATACCATAATGTTTGTACAATCCCCAGTGCAAGTCTTGCCACATTATTATCCCTTTCAGTATATAGTCCTTCTGCCATTAGTATGTCTCAACTAGCAACAAGGTGTGCAACTGTTTCCAATTTGGTTTTACAAAATCTACATTTGTCTGTTTCTCCCACATGTTCAATGAACTTTGTAAACCAGCGTGTACGTAGCCCACTATCTTGGGCCACCAATATTAACTTTTCATCTCTTGGTTTAAATTTGCCTCTCCTTAACCATTCCTGCATTTGTTCCTAATCAACACGAGGTTCTTCCGGACATTGTCTATACTTGCAACTATATTTATGCTTTTTCCACATTTCTTGCCTTCTCATCTGATCCTTCACCTTATATTCTTTCTTTTGTTTTTGGAACATTCAGTTGCTGCCTGATTTTTATCTACTTCTGGTTTGATTTCCATTCCTCCTTGAAGTCGATATGCTTCTGCTAAATTAAGCAGAGAAGTCATCTTAGATTTATTTTCCTCATGTTTCAAAATGTTCACTACATTTGGGTCTTGTGAGGTCAGCAGATATGTGTAGAGTCCCACAACTGTAGATCTATACATGTAATCAATCTCAAGGAGGCCCATTCCTCCTTCGGAACAGGGAATATATAATTTTGGTATACACTGATTTTTATAAATCATTTGGTGAGCATGAAGCATCCTTCTTGTTTTCCTATCTCATCTATCCAACACATTTTGGGGCCAGTCAATCACTCCAAAACTGTAAGCTAGGACAGGAAGAGCAAATTGGTTTATAGCTTGGATTTTGTTCCTAGATGTCAATGCTGTTTTCAGAATTAATTCAAGTCTTCTAAAGTATTCCTTACTAAATTTTATTTGCATTTGTTCATGTTTTATTGTTGATCATTCAATTCTCAAATATTTATACACTCCCTCTTGCTCATCACATTCTTGTCCAAAACTGTTTTCCTGGTGCTGCAGGTTTCCAGCTTTAAAGGTTGCTTTTGCACACTTATCAAGACCAAATGACATTCTTATATCCTCTGAAAAAGTTTTGACAACCTGCGGCTATACTTTCAGTTCCTCATCTGATGAGCTATACAATTTTAAATCATTGACAAAGAGAATATGAGGTCTTTATACTTTGTTGTTTTCTAGGAGGCAAATTATAGCCATGGCCTAAGCTGTTAAATAAACAGCTTAATGGGCAAGGCAGAATAGCAACAGTGACAGAGAGTCACCCTATAATATCCCCCTTTGAATTTTTATCCCTGGGATAATAATCTGTCCTTTATCATGACTTAATTGCAAAGTGGTCGTCTGCCACTGTTTCATGGTCACTGTAATATAGTCAATCAATGTAGGGTGTATCTTATATATTTTTAAGCACTCTTTTAATCATGAATGTGGGATAATATCAAATGCTTTTTTATAGTCAATCCATGACATACTTACATTCTTCCCCTTTTTACAGTTCTCCAGTATGATTTTATTTAACAACAAATGACCCATTATTCCATATGACTTTCTTTTATTGCCCTTTTGTTCTACTGCCATAACTGAGTTTTTTTCTAAATGACTACAAACTCTGTCAGCATCATTTCAGTGTATAGTTTATACTTCATCAGAAGGCAAGTTATTGGTCTATTGGTTTATAATTTTTAGGGTAGCTTGCATGTTCACTCTTAAGTAGGAGCATTGTTTTGCTTGTTGTTAGCCAGGTTGGTGTCTGTTTGGGGTGCACATATAAATATTTCTTACTCATAGCCAAATCTTCATGCAAAGATGTTAATACTTTTACCCAAAAGTTAGATGCTGCATCTGGGCCTGGGGTTTTCCAGTTAGAGGCTTTTCTTAACTTTGTTTCAATCTCTCTGGCTGTTACTTCATGCCATTTCATATCATGCACCTTTAAACTTCTTATTCTTTCTATTACTTCTTTTGTCTATTTAGCATCTTTATGTTCCACAGGATCGTCCTAGATACTTTGCCAAAATGTATCTATTTCTTCTTTTGTTTTTCGCTCTTTCAATTCCTTTACCTTGTCTCCTAATTCTCTATAAAACATTTTTGGGTCATCAATAAATTGCTTATTTTGTACTTTTCCTTTATATTTATCTGTGTATCTTCTAAGTTTTTCCGCCTTTGCTGACACTTTTAGTTTGTTATTTGCGACAGTGCATTTTAGATCCTGGTCTGTTCTAATATGGCACATTGCTTTTATCACATCTATCTTTCTTAGTATTTTTGTTAATCTATTCCCTCTTCTGTAGTTTTCTAACAGTGACACTTCTTGTCTTATAGGTTCATAGGTTCATAGGTTTATACTAGGCTATCTGCCCTAAGGCATTTATAAGCCTAGCCCAAATTATTGTGGCTTACGCCACCCCTTATATGAAAAAATACTGTGCCCATTAGTTTGTTGTGCCTCTGTCCAGCAGTGACCCAGAGATGATTCCCGGGGTAAACCTACGATCTCCCATCCACAGGTCTAGATTTCTCTTGAACAGAGTCAGCGAGGTGCTCTGCCTCACATGGACCGGGATTTTATTCCACAGCATAGGGAGTCTCTGAGTGATAAATCTATCCCTCCAGCACGTCCTATTTATATTCGTGCTAAGGTTTAAGTCGCTTGCTCTAGTGGTTTTGGTGGATTTGGATTTTTTGAGGTGGAGCATGTCCATTAATTCCGGGTTGGACATGGCCTTGTATGTCAGGCACATGTCACCTCTGAGCAGACGGTATGCGACTGAATAGAGCTGGAGTTTCTTCAATCTGGCAGCATATGACAGATTTTGGAGTCCCTTTATCCTTTTGGTGAGGAACTTTTGGGGTCTCTCCAATTCCTTTATAGTTTTCTCTATTCGATACTTCTATGATGGTATTTGATTTCTCCCCTTCCTTCCCCCCCTCGCTACCCTGTGTTTTTGTGGTAGAACTTTATAAGTTATTAATTTAGCAGCACAGTAATATATCCTGCTTACTTCTGTTATATCGCATGGATCTCTATGGACAGTCCTAATTACTGCATTTGTTTGTTTTATCAGGTTTCTGACTTTTTGGGTTTTATAGACCTTCTGCAGTCTATTTCTCTCATTGATCTTAATATATCTATCCATGTCTATTAAATCAAGCAAGTCTTCTCTTACTTCATTTTCTTCCAAACTGAGGGCACATCCCTTGTTTTCCATTTCCTGTGGGCATTCTCTAGAAAGTTCTATAGCATCTTCCTGTGGAACTTTCTCTTCAATTTCATCCTGTGCCATCCATTGTTCTGCCATATGGGAACTCACTGGCCTATCACTCCTCAACATTGACTGCATCAGAGTTTCCACAGTTTCCTTTTCCTTTCCTTGCTGTCTAGCTTCAAGTGAACATTTATACTGATTTCCTGAGAAAGGTTCCAAAATATCTTGATATGGCACCTGAATAATTGCTTCCTGTTCCACTGGTTTCCCCTTAATTTGGATATCCATTGCTCTATCCTGTTTTGGTGCTTACTGCATTCAATTTTCTACACTGAATCCTTCACTTTGCAGGTACTCCATAATTTCAGTTTCTCTTTCTTTAACTTCTCCATTACTAATCTCATTTTCTACTTTTCCTCTGTCTTTTTATTTTTTTGTATTGTAAAGTTTTCCATGTCTAGATTCCTTTGCCTGTATTTCTCTTCAAATATCTTTGGTGCTGCTCTTTTTGTATTGGTTAGTTTTGCTTTCTCCTTTGCATAAATATTACACCATATTAAATCTCTTTTTCTTTCCCATGTCCATATCCTGTTTATCTTTACTTTGGGGACTCACTCCATCATGCTGTGATGTAACCCATGTTAGACCTTCTACACCAAATCCTTCACTTTGCAGGCACTCCATAACTTCATCTTCTTTTTTTTTTTGACTTCTACTTTACTAATCTTCTTTTCTGCATTCCATTTTTGTGATATTATTTATTTTATTGTGAAATTTCCATATCTGGATGCATTTGCCTCCATTTCTCTTTGAATATCTTTGTGGCTGCCTTCTTTATATTGATTAATTTGGTTTTCTCATTTGCATAAATATTGCACCATATCAAATCTCTCTTTCTTTCCCATGTCCATATTTCTTTTCAAATATCCCTAGGTTTTGTTGTTTATATTTTTGCACTTCCTCAGATGCTTCTTTTTCCAAACAGATCAACGTTTCTTGATCTATATACTGTTTTTCACAACTCTGTTGTATTAATGAAAGCAAATTTTTATTTGAAGTTTCTGACAGTTTTTCCTGCGGAAGCATTTTTCTTTTCTCTAATTTCTCTCTTAATCATTTAGTATATCTTGTGTCTGGAAATTCTGTGCTTTTTGCATAATAGTAACAATACATAATTTCTTTCTTATCCTTAATAGTCCACTCTGTCGTCTTTATGGCTCTTCTTTGGCCTATCAGTTTTTGTGAGTTTTGTGGACTGCTACTTCCTTCTACAACAGGGGGGCAATCCTCCCCCTGGACCTGACCTGGCCCCATTGTAGGAATGTTTCCATATTTTGAGGATTCTACACTGTCATTTTTTCCAGTCCTGGCACAAGTGCGCCTACCAGGATTGGGCACTTTTTTATCCTGGGTTTTGTGCACCCAGCTATCTCTTTTAATTTTTGACTTACTTCTGTCCATGATATAGGATATATAAATACAGTCTATATATCAGTGTCGCCTTGGTGAGATTTTGTGAAAACAGGATCCACCTTGTGAAAGTACTCACCAAGACTTGAGGATGAATTCAATTTCAGCACTACTACTCTCCTTTGCTTGCTGACTTTTCATCTCTCCATTCGGTTCCATGTTCTGTATGGTTGTCGTTATTTTCCTTAATGACTTGCGTCCAAAACCTTACCCTCCCATTTCATCATCATTATCCCTTTCTACTTTGATTTATAACCTAATGCTAGTGTTATGCAGGTAAGCCTTAACTACATTGATTTAAAGTATTCCTTCAAATCAGTTAATCCTAAACCACCTTGTTCTACATGGAAAATCATCTTATCCCACTTAACTCTTGGCCTCTTCCCCTTTCAAATAAATGCTTTCATGTCTTTATTAATTATGGTCTACAACTTTTCCTCTGACTAATAAAAACATACCTGATCTATACATAAGACTAAAGGGACTAGAAAAATGTTCACTTCTTGTATCTTACTATCCAGACCTATAATCAAGAGCTTCCACCTCTCAGTTTTTGTATTTCCTTCTGTTTAGTTTCTTCCCACATATCCATAGTTGCCATAAGAGAATCTTTTTTAACCTATACACCTAAATACTTCATCTTATTATATTCCAGTAAATATGGACATTGTTGAACCGATTCATGTGTAGGTACATTGTCTACCACTATAGCCTTTGCATTATCTTCTTTTATTTTATATCCCAAAAAGTTGAAACTCTCTTAGAATGTTACAAAACACAGAAATGTATTTTTCTGAATTTATCATGTACAGAATAATATCATCTGCAGATAAAACTAAGTTTTCTTAATTAACATAGCAATTGTAACCTTGAATTTGTTGAGTCTATTATTTTCTTTGCCAGTTTCTCTAAATATAATGCAAATAACAAAGGGGAAAGAGGACAACATTGTGTGGTTCTTCTATTAAACAAAGCTTGTTGGAAAGGAAATTTCCCACTGTAATTCTTGGCTCATAGATTCATAGTTAAGTACTAGGCTAGCTGTCCTTGTGGACCATTTTAAGCCAAGCAAAATTCTCCTTTCAGTGGGGAGAATCAAACTCTGTGCCTCGTGTTTGTGAAGTAAACACCTTAACCATTAAGTCAACAACTACCCTGTGTTTGTGAGGTAAATACCTTAACCATTATGCCAACTTCGACCCTTCATATATCTTCTTAATTAATCCTTTTATTCTATCAGGGGATGCAAATGGTGCCATTGGCCTAGTCATAAAATTCTAAATGACTCTATTGTATACCTTCTCTGGATCAAGACCCATCAACAGTAGTTTTTTTTTTTTCTTACACTCTTCTTCCCTCTGGATCACCACTGTTCTGTTATTGTTGTCGAATGCTTGTTTCTTCTCCATAAAGCCGCACTGATCCATATCTATTAACTATGATAATACCTTTGCCATTCCTTTGCAAGTATAGGTTCATAGGCATGTACTATGCTAATGGGCCTGGGGCCTTTACAAGCCTAGCCATAGGATTACCCTGGCATAGTGCCACCTGAACTTAGTTCCCAGTGCCTCTGTCGAGTAAAGCCACTGGAGTTATCCCCAGGGTGAATTTTCTGTTTCCCATCCACTCATCAAGATTTCTCTTGAAGAGGGTCAGCGAGGTGCTCTGCTTGATATGTATGGGAAGTCTATTCCATAGCATGGGTAGTCTCTGGGTTACTGTCTCTCCGGCATGTTTTGTTAATTGTGGTAATGAGGTTGACATCTCTGGAGCATGTGGTGTGGTGGGATTGGGATTTCTTTAGATGTAGCATTTCAAACAGAGCTGAGTCAGACATGGCTTTGTAAGTCAAGCAGAGATCGCCTCTAAGTAGGTGATGTGAGACAGAGAATAGTTGGAGTTTTTTTAGTCTTTCCATATAGGACAAGTGTTTAAGGCCTAGGATCCTCTTTGTGAAGTACTTTTGCGACCTCTCCAGTTGTTGCAGGTGTCTATAGAGGTACATGCCAAATGGGGCATTGTACACGATGATTGGCCTAATGAGGGAAGAGTAGAGGGAGACAATGACCTCTTTCTTCCTGCATGCAAAACCCTTAGTAATGAGATGTGCCACATAGAAGGACTTTCTGACCACAGTGGTAATGTGGTGATCAAAAGAGAGGTTGCTGTCAACCTGTGTTCCCATATCTCTTATAACGCCTTCTATGTTCAGTGGACTACCATCAATTTGGTAATTCATGGGAAATGGGTTTTTCCCAAAGGGGATGATGACACATTTTTTGGCACTGAGTTTAAGGCCATGGTTCTGACACCAGTTGTTGGTCTCAGTGAGGCTATTCTGTAGGATGTCAACATCACTTGAGGAGTTAATAATAGCTCCTGCAATCGTCTGCGAACATTGTCAACCAGAGTCTCTTCATGTTGGCCCAGACTTCAGAGAAGAAGATACCAAACAGGAGATGACCCAGGACCGAACCATGTGGGAGTCCACTCATGACTAGTTGGCAGTCTGACTTGGAGTCATCTACTTTCACATTGCGAGTTCTATCTGTGAGCCAGTTTGCAACCCACCTAGTGATATAGAGTTTGATGCCTAGCTTAGTGAGTTTTTCTATGATTCCTGAGTGGGGAATGGTATCAAAAGCCTTGGCTAGATCAAGGTAGGCTGTATGAACCACCTTGCCTTCATCCACAGCTCTGGTGACTGACTCAAAGAAGTCAACCAAGTTGAGCAGGCATGATCTACCCTTCACAAAACCAAACTGTGTGGGATCCAGAGTTTGAAGATTCCCTATATCCTTGTTTATTAGGTCCATCATGATGCGTTCCATAGCTTTGCATATCAGACTCGTCAGGCTAATGGGGCGATAGTTCCCAGGGTCTGTAGTCACTCCTCCTATGTGGAGAGGGATGACTGTAGCAGTGCGCCATTTGGTAGGGACAAAGCCTGAGGTGAGGCTGTGACTGAACAGGGCACACAGGTGAAGTGCCAGTTCACTCTGTAGTTCATGTAGAACACAGCCAGGGATATTATCAGGTCCCATAGAAACTGTATTCTTGGCCTTGGACAATGCTGTTTTAACCTGTGCAGCAGTAATACTGGGTGCCTGGCAATCTACTGGTATTGTGATTAGTCCTTTGGGGGGAGGGGTAAAGTTGTCACTGAATCTCTCTTCCAGTATACTGGCAATATCTGTTGGCGTGGTATAGGAGGTACCATTGTGCAGTAGCTCAGAGCAAATCTGGGTATTGCCATGGAGATTCTTTACATAACTATGGAAGGCCTTGTGGTTGTCTGTACTATCTGCTGCAATTCTGTTTTCATAGCTAGCTTTAGAGGATTTGATGAGGGATCTCAACTTTTTGTTGAGGCTGATAAGGGAGTTTTTCCAGTCTTGGGACTTCATCTTAGTCCACATCAGTTTCTTCCTTCTGGTGTAGAGTTTGTTTATGGTAGGGGAACACCAGATTGGCTTCCTTTTTTTGGAGGAGAGTGTCTTGATTCTATTGGGTATGGTGAGAGCCATGCATTTGTGTACATGTTCGTACAGTGCATTGGTGTATGATTCGGCAGTCACGCAAACTATTCTCTATTTGCATGGGTGCCCTGAAGTTAGCCACCTCTGTTTTTAGGAGCCCAAAGTTAGCTTTGGAGAAGTTTTTCATGGTGGTTACCTTTGCGGGGGGGGGGGGGGGTAGGAAGGATGTGGATTTCCAAGGTGATTAGTTTGTGGTCGGATCTAACCAGAGAGAAGCTGATTATTGGTGTAGAGCAACGCTCGCCCATGTTAGTAATGACCAGGTCAAGGATGTTGCTACCTCTAGTGGGGGCAAGAATGAGCTGGTCCAGGGCATTGGAATTAATGAACTCCAGAAAATGTTGGGCAAGTGTAATGGTACACGAGTATTTTTCCCAGTTAATGGAGAGGTAGTTGAAGTCACTTAGTAAGAGAGTGTTAGGTTGGACCCTAATATTCTCCAGGGTGCTTAGGAACGTGGAGTCTGAGTCTTGGGACATGGTTGGGGACCTATAGCAGGCTACAACCTGAATCGCTGTCTTACCCAATGTTAGCTGCACCTGAAGTATCTCTGATGCATTATGTTGGTCTACCAGTCTGGAGGTGTGCACATCCTTTATGAATATGGAAACACCACCGCCTTTGGAGCTTCGGTCCAGGTTCTGGGGCTGAAAGATGTGGAATGAGCTATAGCCTGGTAGTGCAGGGGTGTTTTCTGCTGCCTTGAACCAGCTCTCTGTTACAGCACAAATGCCGATGTTCTCCATTTTAAGGAGTGCTTTGAGCAAGTGCATTTTGAGATTTAGCCTTCTAGCGTTGAGCAGAATGACCCTCAGATTGCATTTGTTTGTAGCTATTATGGTGGTAATTTGGTCTTTGGAACACCGCCTAAAAAAGGCACTATAGGGGTGGCAAGAGCCTTGGCCAGTATCTGGAAGCCCAGGGGTGACAGATGAAGGCCATCTCTGGCAAAGCATCAAGGACTGTCAATCATGTCATCCCAGGCAGACAGATACTGGATCCCCTTAGAATGACAACAGGAACTTAGCCAATTGTTGAAATCAATCATTTTCTGCTTGTACTGTTGTGTCATTCTGGGTGATGGTGGGATGCTGCTCAGGGCTAGGGTCATACCCGCCTGGGTTACATAATCCGAGAGTTCCTCCATGTCTCTTTTCATGTAGTCCAGGGAGGTACGTCTCAGGTCATTCACACCCACATGTACAATGACAGACTCATATCTGTACCTGTTGTTGAGGGACCTGAGTATGTGCATTATGTGGCAGATCCTGGCACCTGACAGGCAGCTGACTGTTACCTTCTCCTTATTAAACCTAGTGAGTGGGGCATCAGTGTGCCTCACTATCGAGTCATCTATGACTAGCGTGTTGGGCTTGCTGTTTTGCCTTAGGGGTTTTGGTTGAGTGGCACACTGTTTAGGAGAGTTATGTGTCTCGTGATTAGTGTTGTGTTGTGATGGTCAAGTGCATTTCTGCCTTGGAGGTCTCTGCTGCTTGGGTAGATTTTTATTGAGAACCTCCGCGAAGGTGGGTGTGTGGTTTGTGTTTTTATGTGAAGGCAGTGCTGGTGTGTGTTCTGGAGGGCTATGTGTTCCATGTGGTGTGGTGCAAGTGTTGATCTTCTCATCTTAACCAGCTATTCCGGTCTTGGCTGGAGAGTGCATGGCTTCCAGTTTGGATATATAAGTGCATCTCTCGCAAGTCTGAGTGTTGGAAGGTAAGAGGAGAGGGTTGTCAGTGTACATGAGGTAAGTTGCTACATTGTCTCAGGATGTCCAAGTTCACCAGGTTAATAGGAGAAAGCATAGGGAACTGACCTTTAGACATGTCTGGAGGGGTGGGCATTGATAATAAATACTGGATCTGTTTCTTTGCAGAATGGTTAATGCTGGTAGCACTTTTGTGTGCTACTACAATTGCTACAAGAAGTCTGGTAAAGTGGTAGACTAATAAGCTACTATAAGTGCAGGAGAGGAGAGAACTAGTAGATCTAAGGGAAAATTTGAAGAGCAGACTTTGGCACCACTCAGAAGCTTACAACAGTCCTAGATACAAGTCTGTATCTGGACTAGACTAGTTACAGGTAAGGTGGGAAACAGGTGCAAATGAGGGCTTTTAAAACAGAAAGTTGAGAGATGGAAAAACTCCCCAAAAGGCCAATAAACTACAATTTCTGGGCCAGAAACTACTCCTCTTGTTGTAGATTGGCTACCTAGTGCTTACCACTCCCACTGATAAGCTAGTAGGCTTCCCTTCAACACAGAAAGGCTTGCGGGGGTCAGAAGCTTACAAACAGTCCTGGATACAGCAAATCTGTATCTGGACTAGACTAGTTACAGGAAAGGGGGAAACAAGCGCAAACGTGGTCTTTTAAACCAGAAAGTTGAAAGAGATGGAAGAAACTGCCCAAACAGCCAATAAACCACAATTTCTGGGCCAGAAACAACTCCTCTTGTCATAGATAGACTACCCATTGCTTTCCACTCCCACTGATAAGCTAGAAGGCTTCCCTCCAGCACAGAAAGGCTTAGGTGGCTCAGAAGCTTGCAAACAGTCTTGGATACAACAAATCTGTATCTGGATTAGACCAGTTACAGGAGAAACAGGAAACAAGCTCAAAAGCAGACTTGTAAACCAAAAAGGTTGAAAGAAATGGAAAAACTGCCCAAACAGCTTGGGGCTCAGGAGCTTACAAACAGTCCTGGATACAGCAAATCTGTATCTGGACTAGACTAGTTACAGGAAAGGGAGGAAACAAGTGCAAATACGGGCTTTTAAATCAGAAAGTTGAGAGAGATGGAAAAACTGCCTAAATGGCCAATAACTACAATTTCTGGGCCAGAAACCACTCCTTATGTGGTAGATAGGTTACCTAGTGCTTACCACTCCCACTGCTAAGCTAGAAGGCTTCCCTCCAGCACAGCAAATCTGTATCTGGATAAGACTAGTTACAGGAAAGTTAGGAAACAAGCTTAGATTTTTTTTAAACAACTTATAATCATAGTTTACAATTGAAATGGGTCTATATATCAAGCTGGGTCTGAAACGTCTTTCCCCTCCAACACACACACACACACACACACACACACACACGCACGCCCGCGCACACACACACGCAACACAATCTTGCATTTGTTTGATCATCAATGTGGATCATGGCTCACGACCCTCCATCTCCAGAATATGGAGCATTTTACCTCTCAAAATGTAGAACAAAAAAGACAAAGTGTGGAACACATACTAACTGCTTACTAACAACTTCAACTTGGAAGCTCAGAAAAATTACTAAATGTGTTACTTTGTACTTATAAAAAGTTCTTTTGATGAATTAATATGATTCTGTACTATTTAATATAGACACTACTTAAAAAGCTCCTAAGCTTGACTATATGACAGCAGACAATTTCAGTATGGAAGAGCAAGGATCGTGGACTTTTTAAGATCGAAAATGAGGAATATTTCTTATAATGAGGTACACTTGAGGAGTATGATGTGGATTTGGTCTCATCCTACTTCTCCCTACCTTTGCTCTGCATTTATTCTGTTTGATTCTGCATTTTGCACATAGCATCTAAACTCTTATTTGCATTGCACAAGTAACTAAACTCTTATTTGTATGTACACAGTTCTGTTGCCAGGACATTACTTGTTTTAAGTGAAACACTTCTGTTGTTCAGTATATATACGGGAGCTTAGCCTGTAATCTATGATCAGTTCTCTCCCCCACGTGAAAAAAAAACTAAATAAACAAATCAACGTATCCAGTTACTGCATTTCTAACATGCTAAATGCTCACTACGTAGACTGAAGCACATGCTCGGTATAATAAAAAAAAAGAACTGTAGTAGATATATAACGAGAAATATATAGAGTTTTATAACACATTATGTACACCTCGTATCGAACAATCAATTCGGCAATCAATTAATAAACGGAGTCGGAGAACTATTTCCAATCAGTTGTCTCTGTAATCGATTATATGGCCAAGTGGGAACCAATATGGCGTGCAGGACTCCTGGCGGTTCAGTGAAAGCTATAGGAAGGTGAATATAAAGAAAATGTGAAGTTTTTAGTTGGCATTGAGTTATTTATGTATTTGTATGTGGAGGTCAGTGCTATTTTTACATTGCCATTCTTCACTTATGTTTTTGTTGCGTTCTAATGATACTTGTGTCGTCGTATGCAATAAATGTTTAGAGGAGCAGGAGATAAAATAAACGGAGGCCTGACAGGTCTTGGCTCCATTTATGCTATGTTTACATTCCATTTGTTTGATCTTTGCTGTGTAGTTTTTATGTTTTGTGACTGTTAACTTTGGAGAGCTGTGGATTTCGTGCGCTTTAACTGGTGATCATGTTGCCATGCGTATGTGTTGTTAGAGTCGACTGTGCGTTTGATGGCTGTAATACTTTGTTTTCATCTGTCAGGCTGTGTGTTTATTTTATGTGGGTATTGCTTAGATAGTGCTGGTGACTGTCTTTACGCAAATCACATAGTTTGAGGAAGTCTGTTCCAGATTTTGGCTGTCAGATCTACAATTAACTCTGACCACTTAAATACTCAAAAAACATTTATTTAACAATTGCCTCTGCTCCAGCATTGGCTACCTCATACTGCTGTTCCATACTGTTCTATCCTATTACAACTTCAGTAGTGTTATCCGCTTCTTTTTGTTAATCTAATAATACCCATCACGTATCTTATTGGTATTGTAACTTCTGTCTTAAATTTTTGTAGCTAAGTAGTAATGATGTGTATCCATGTTTGTTTTTTCT
This sequence comes from Protopterus annectens, assembly GCF_019279795.1. Lineage (NCBI taxonomy): Eukaryota > Metazoa > Chordata > Ceratodontiformes > Protopteridae > Protopterus > Protopterus annectens. Next base: position 1,163,660,694 of record NC_056735.1, on the reverse strand, counting down.
GTATATCCATGTAATTAAGTTTTGATTTATTTGTATCAATGTATCTTCTGCTTTGCTTAACTTTATATGTATATAATGTTGTCTTTTTGTCTATGGAGCTTTTCTCCCCAGGCCTTCACTGAAAAGGGGCGTTTGCCCAGTTGAACTTTCTTGGTAAACAAATCTCAGTAAATGAGATTAAAGAAGTAAATTGTATACATTTCCTTGCCACAAAGTACTGCAGACTCTCTTGCAGCTGAGTTACGTAAGTCAATTAATATCCTAAGTGGTTAGAATTAAAAGTTGACAGTTTGTATTTAGTAGTGCCCACATTCTTATGATCTGTCTACTTTTAAACATTGTACATATATATCTTTTGCCCTGTGCATGGAGTTGCTTTGCTTCTTTAGAAAGATTTCACATGCTTTTGCATGCAGATACTTCATACCTTGAAAGTAAGTCAAGCATTGACTTGCTCTTATGTTTGCTAACAGATGTTAGTATTGCCTGTTCAATAGGTGCAAACTTTTTTCTTGAGCAGTTTTGTTAGGGGGAGGGGATTGTTTACAGGTGTAATGTGAGAGTCCACAGAAGTTGAGTGGTACTGTTGCAGCATTGGCCCCAGAACTTGTGTTTCTGTAATGTTTGATAAGGAAAAGTCTTGTTTATGAATTCTGACTTTTTTTTTTTTTTTTTTTTTTTTCAGCTTCTGATTTTTGCTGATTTGTACCCTGGGCCATGTTTCATATATTTTAGCTTGAGATGTGTTTCTTTTACTAAGCTGAACATGGTACTAGTGTATAATCGGTGTGCTTTGTTATTGCACTGTATGTGGGCAACATAATGGAGAGTGGCATTGTTGCATTACAGTAGACTTTTTTTATCTTCACTCTTACAACTGAAGATGTGGTTGAGCTGCTGGTTTATTAAATCTTAGGGAATTGCATGCTTTTTATTTATTTATATATATATATATATATATATATAACACATATAACAGCTGTTTTACAGCATGTTTAGGTCATTCAGCAGTGTTTATCAACTGTTTTGTCACTTTGTTTCCTTTGTCCTGTTCCACTTTTCTGCAGTTCCCTTAACTTGATTGTTCAAATCTCGATGGTCAGCTTCCTGATAGTTGCCATCTTTAACCTATGACTTCTAGAGTGCATTTTGGTTTAAGTGGTGACTCCTTCAGTAAGGGTAGCTGCCTGAAACTGGGTTTTCTTTTGTAGTATACATGCTGCTGTTTGGATTTTTTTCGCCTGTATATTTCTCACACAACCCCTGTAGACTGTCTCGGGTTTTGCTTCCATGTCCCATTCTACACTTAGTGGAGACCACCAGTTACTCCATAGGCTGACTTCCAGTTGTCCCCCTCCCCAACACACACATGTTTTCTCAAGGATCTGTGGTGCTTATTCTATGGGGCAAGAAGCACAAGACGTGGTGGGTGACAGTTGTAATGGTTTGAAGTAGTCATTCATGAGAAGATGTAGCTGACGGTCCCTGTCTAGAGGTATAGTGATTCCCGGGAGTTGTGTTTATGTTTGCACATGATGTCCTCTCTCTCACAGTTCCCATGTTAATGCTGTATTGTAGAAAGGCTATTAGTGCACTAGCCCCTTCTTGTACATCCTCTGCAATATCTAGCCTGTCTAATGGTCTAGACTTACCTCAGGCTGTGGTTCTTGGCTGAATATGTGCACCTTTGCTTCTGTATCAGCAGGCTACAATTGTTTCATGTTATAACTTTTACTTATGCTTTTGTTGTTGTTTTAGAGTCCTGATGTGAATGTATTTAGTTCTTTGAGTTTGCTTATTTTAGTTGCTTCGGCGTATTGCATAAGTTGTACTGGTTGCCTTTTCTAGTTGCCTTTGTTAAAAGCTTTTCTAACATGGAGGGACTTTGGCTGATCAAGTTTGCAGACTACTGCAAGCTGGGAGCCATTATTAACCCCCCAAGTGATGTAGACATCCTACAGAAAGGCCTCACTGAAACCAGTGACTTGTGTCGGACCCATGGCCATAAGCTTAATGCCAAAAAATGCATCGGCATCCCCTTTGGGAAAAACTCAGTTCCCACTAATTACTAGAACGTTTTCAGTGGGCTCCCATCGATGTAAGAGATATGGAGACACAGGTTGACAGCAACCTCTACTTTGACCACCACATTGCCACTGTGGTCAGAAAGTCCTATGTGGCACATCTCATTACCAAGGGTTTTGCATCCAGGAAGAAGGAGGTCAACATCTCGCTCTCCTCTTCCCTCATTAGGCCAGTCAAAGAGTATAATGCCCCATTTGGCATGTACCTCACTAGACACATGCAGCAGCTGGAAAGGCCAGAAAAGTACCTCACGAAGAGGATCCTAGGCCTTAAACACATGTCCTACATGGATCAAAAATCACCAGCTATTCTCTGTCATATCGTCTACTAAGAGGTGATCTCTGCTTGACTTACAAAGCCATGTCTGACCCGGCTCTGTTAGAAATGCTACATCTAAAGAAATCCCAATCCCTCCGCAACACACGCTCCAGAGACCTCAACCTCATTACCACAATCAACAGAAAATGCTGGTGGGGACAGGTTCATAACCCAGAGACTGCCCATGCTCTGGAATAAACTTCCATACATGTCAAGCAGAGCACCTCACTGGCCCTCTTCAAGAGAAATCTTGATGAGTGGATGGGAAATAGAAAGTTCATCCCAGGGATCACTCCAGTGGCTCTACTTGATAGAGGCAACGGGAACTAACATCGGGCGGCACAATGCCAGGGCACTTCTGTGGGCTAGGCTTGTAAAGGCTTCAGGGCCATTAGCCTGGTATGAACCTGTGAACTTTACTGATGATGATTGAATTAGGCCTCCAGGGTTTGGTGGTGTACTGTAAGCTGTGGTCCTGCTGGTGTGTTGTTAATGGAGTGTATTACTTTCTATTTAGGGTGCTTTATTTGAACATACAAACATATTACTGTATTAGAGGGTTTGGGAGAAAGTTTCCACAGTCTAATTCAGTGTGTTAAGAATTTTGCGGAAAATGCCATTCATTTGTTTGATGTGCCGTGAAATTTTTGTTTTGCACAAATTAAAACATTTTTGCTGCCATTAACATTTAAATTCAATTGCTTGTTTCTGGTAAAGTGCACTCTGTAACTTTTTTTCCTGAAAAAAATCTGTACTCAGCTCTGTGTATGCTGTCTTTGGATTTTGAGGGGAAACTCTTTGCAAACCTCTATGAAAATAACTTTTGTTGTGGAGCTAGGTGGGCGGATTCAGGTGCATCTTTTTCAGCCTTGAACTAGTTCAGAAAGAAGCAGCAAAATGAGCACATTTATTTCTGTTTATTGTTTCTGGTTGTGACAATTTCCGGTATTGGTAGCTATGCCAGGAGAAGTAGGGCAATGGATGTGTAACGTGCCAGCACAGCTAGCTGGAATTTTGTAAAGAATTGTATGTCATTTGTATGTCAAACTGATTTGTACAGATGCTTGTGTTGAAAATGGATTTGTAAAGTTGCTTGTGTTGTATCAACAGTGTTTCCTTCTGGGCAGAAAAAGAAATCTACATGCATTATTGTAACTGTTTAAGTGTATATGGTTCGACAGAGGATACTGGAAGAGAAGAGGTTAATTTCAAATTTTAAACATATTAAGAAATTAAATTACTGGGCCTAAGCCATAAAGATGTTATCTCACAGTTTTAAATGAAGTCAGAGATGCAGTGTCTGTAAGAAGCATGGGTTATTAGCTCCTCTAGGAGTGGAAGTGTTTTTATGATTTTATGACTTCCAGGAGCTACAGCAGATCTTAGCAGGGCTGTGTGTGTGTATTCTTGACACACACATGCTAAATCCTGGCAGTTTCTAGAAGTCAGATGACCAGCTGTATGTAATGTCAATAATGTTTAATATGAGTTGAGGCTGAAGTCTCATGCCACCCTGTTTTGGAAATCTGACTTAGGAAGGATCACTCCCCTACTTCATCTTGCCTTACTCTAGTAAATGACCAGGGAGTAAGTAACTCTTTAAATTAGGGAGATCAGTTAAATACCATTTTTCTGTATCTCTGTGAATCTGTTTGTCTGTTATCTTAATATTTCCTGTGGTTGAAACTCTGGTGTTTATTGCAAATAGATATTTGGTATTTTTATATTCTTTTCTTTATTATTAAATATATTTACAATTTTCATTGTGGCTGGTCCTGTAGAGAATATTTTGACTTTTTGAGGATACTATAATTTGTTTGGTGACTCTGTAGCCATTCCTGAAAGCCTTGCTGCATTGTTCAAACTACCATTCATATTAATATTAATGTCATTCAGTATAATTGGGTACCCTTGTAAGAGCATAGAGTAGCTGACCTGGGAGTGTCTGGTGGCAGTAACTACCTTATTGTCTGGGCAGGAGCATAACTAGTAAACCTATGCCAGCCTTTCCAGGTGTATGTGCGCATTAACTGTTCCGGGTAGGGACACAAAGCGCTGGTTTCACAGAGAGGGTGCTGGAGGGATTGGCTTGGACACTTGGATGAGGACTTAACTCAACAGCTGTGCCAGTGGGGAGTCTTATTGGGACCTGAGAAACTCAGACCCCAGCCTGTGTGCGTTCCCAGTGTGCTCTTAAGGGAAATTGTGCTTTATGTGGAGAGCTGCCTCTGGGAATACCGTGTGCATCTATTCTTGTTACAAGTGAACGTCCTTGTCCAGCCTCAGTGGTGAGGATTCAGGTTCCTTGATTACTGGCCCAGAGAGGGGAGCATCACACTGGTATCCTCCAGTATTTGTGATGGGAGAAGAGATTGAGCCTTTCTGATATGTTGAGAAGGAGACTGTTTTTGAGTTTATTTTACAGGTCAGTAATGAATTTGAGTGTCTAGTGTCACTTGTTCCTGTACAGGGTACGGAGTTAACTGTAGTAGAGTAGGATTTACACACGCCCACTAATATGATTAGATAAATAGTTGATTGCCTTGTTTGCTTGCAGCATGAGTAGGCTGTGAGATTGCAGTCACCAGTTCTCCAGCTGATGGTTCCAGGATACTTGATGTTGTTCATTTCAACAGAGTCAGTTCTGAAGTGAAGGGAACCGTTGCCTTTCAAGTGCTACTTCATATATAGAAGCATCTCTGTTAACTGTTTGGCTCTTGGTCAGAAAGCAATACCCATGTGCTGTGTCAGTGCTGGTGCTCGTTTCCCATTGATGTTGGTTTGACAGTGCTGAGATAAGTTTGGTCACCAAGTATTTGCTTCTGAAATAATTTTTTCCTTTGAAACTGCACCTTGCAGTTTTAATATGATTTAAGTTGTGGTAGTTTTAGTAAATGACAGTGGTTTGAAACACTCTGTGTAAAAAGTTTCCTTTCTTCCTGTATAGGTATAACTAAATGAATTTTGCTGCTCGCAACAAGTTTATGAAACCTTTAGTTAGTGTTGGTGCAAGACTGTCCTGTGTGGCCTTTGCAGTGTTTATGCACATGTATGCAAACTTGGTGTGATGAATATCTTATTTTTTGTCCCTGGGTACCCCTGTAATTTTGTACGTATGGAAAAGTGACAAGAAATGAGACCAGAATATGGAGGCACTTGAGGGTCATAGATCAGACCTAATGTACACACAGCCCTGTGGCTGTGCATGTTTTACAATAGTTCAATGGAAGGTTTGTTCACTATTTTATGCCATTTAGTCAGTGGGAATGCCTTTAGTGTAATATGGGCTTTGCAGTGTAAAGGCTCCAAGATGATTTTAAAATTTCACACTGACACCAACAGGGCTAGACTCTGATTTAAAATGGAGGGTGGCATTATACCGTTTCTTTTATATTATCTTTTTTTTAATGTCTCTTTTTGGGGTAGCAGGTTTGTTTGTTTGCTGGTAGTTCATTGACTGTGGATTGATTTGGTTTTATTAACTGATATTCACTTGTATTAACTGAAACTATTTTAATCTGTTCATTTTCTGCATGCAGTTGATACACTTTGAAGATGTTTTCACCGATGTACCAATAGGTGCACAATACTGTTTTAGGGTTTGTTTATTTAAGGTTATTACCTTTTTTCATTGTACCATTTTCAGTACTCTCTTGACCCCGTTTGTAGTATTACTTGGAATCTCCAGTCCTCTAATAATTTCTTCATTGCTGTCCATCTGTTGGCGGGGGGGGGGGGGGTTTGAATTCTTCATGCAAGCTGCATTCTGGAACTGATGTTTACAGTAGGAGAGAAGTGAAATTGTACTAAGATCATTGTCGTGAGTGGTTCTAAATGTGGTGAGTTAGGAAGAGTGAGGTATGGTGGTTTCAGAGGTAGAGTAGCTTAATAAGTTACTTTTGACAGATATTAACCAGCTGAAGAGCAAGAGCAGAGTGAGGAGTGTTGTAGGTGCTGTTTTAGTAGACTTGTAAAGCATTTGTCATTTTCTGTAAGTTTTAGTTGTAGTGGAATGGAGTTCCATAGTTTTGTTAACACAGTAAGAATACAGTGAGTTACCCACATAGTTTAGTTTTTTGATTTTACCTACAGGTAGCAGCGATTTGTTATTGGAGTGTAGCATTCTGCTATTATTTTGTGGTTGCAGTATGTGTTTTTAAAGAAGGGCAGCTCTGGTTTATGGATATGTTTATGCACTGTAGAAATTTGAAAGGTTAGCTAGTTTGGTAGTTCAAACCAGTTGAATTCCTTCTGGGCTTCATAGTGATGGATTTTGGTGGGTGAGTATGTGGCAAATTTTACTGCTTTTATTATAGCACGTTTCAAGTTTGGACATGATGGTACTATTAAGATTTGTGAAAATGGGGGATGTATACAGAAGTTGGGAGTAAATAAGTGGATGCTATGGATCTTCATGTAGATACTACTATGCTGTATATGAGGACCCTAGTTTTTTTTGTTTTATGTATAGCTTGCTGAATGTCATATTTGAGTTTGCTATCTGTGGTTACTCCAAGTAGTTGGGCTTCTGTCGTGATTTCAGATGAGAAAGTGGAACTTTTTCTGGTCATTATATTGTTTTGGTTTAAAGAGCACAAGTTTGGTCTTTTTAGCATTTAGGAGTAGGTCTACAGTGCTTAGCCAGAATTCTATAGCTTAGAAGGACTCTTGGGTGGTTTCCTGGAGGGTTTTAGAAGGTTATGGTTGTATCATTGGCATACTGAACTTTGTCTTTTTGGTGCCTGTATGGAGGTTGTTAATGAATATGTTAAATAGTAGTGGTCCCAAAATTGATCCTTGCGGAACTCCAGCTGTGACTGGGAGTAAAGAGAACTCATCTTTCCATTTAACTGATTGTTGCCTGTTATTTTGTGAAATAACTATGAAATGAGTTGAGAGACCTACATTTAAAAGTTGTTTAAGTTTTTGCTGGGATACTGTGTCAGAGGCTTTTGACAGATTCAAGAAGAGTGCCGGTACTAGATTGCAGCTATTTCTATTTTGGTTGATGATATTGGTGAAGCCAAGAAGAATAGATGGGCTTTAAGTGAAGCAGAACCCATGTTGGGTTGTGGACTGAAGATTGTTGTCTCCAAGATGTTTTTAAGTTGACAGTGGATACAGTTTGCTGGCAGTATAGGTCATAATTGGACAAGTCAGTTGAATTTCTCCTTTATGCAGTGATGTTATGGATGATTTTTTTTCTAGGTAGCTAGAACATGGCTTTTTGGTAATTAATCAACATGAAGTATATGAACAAAGTCCATCTTACATGCTTCAGATTAGATTTTTGTTTCTGTCTTCACTTAAAGTACTTTGTTACAGTGTTCCTGCTTGAGCTAAAACTGATCATTATATTTTTTAGTTGATACACGAGTGCATTTATGCATGTAGACTCAGTGCATCTGTTTAGTACGGTGAAAACCTTGCAGATGCTATGATGCTCATTTTGAAGAATATTGGCTTTTTTTGTTTTAGAGCCTCTGCTTCTTTGATAGAGGAATGCCAATATTTATTCAGTGATGCATGGTATATACTAATGACGTCATAAACATTTGTGGATGTACTTGTTTTCATTAAGAATTTATTGTATTGTACCACCTTTGGCCAAAATTGATGGCTTTTTGGAAGAACTTACTTAACTCCGTGAACAAATAAGTCCCTGTGCAGCTAGTCTCCTGTTCGCTGCAATCTGCAGAAATCTTTCTTTTTATATACTGTGCCTAGTTGTTTTTGTCTGTAGCACTGTTGTGTGAAATTCTTTGTGCTGTGTACCTCCCTAGATTATTTCCTGGGGATACTGTAGTTCATTAAAATTTGGTGCAGTATCTTTAAGTCTGTATGTTTTTGCTTCTGTAGCTAGATTCTAGATTCCTTTGCAGTTTTATCGGACTTTTTCTTTTCATTGTGCTACCATAGATTCTTTTCCAGACTCTAATTCAGCTTTCTGTGTCACTGTATATTTGTGTCCTGATAATGTGTATGGCATCCTCCACAGTTTAACACAGCTGAAATTGCGTACCATTGCCTTTGCAGATCTTCTCTACACCAGTTAAACATAGACCTTTTTCAGACTTGGCCCGGGAGCACTGTCTGGTTAAGTGACTTGCTCAGTCACACATGTAGGCAAATGGGGGATGAGGGAATTAAACCGTGGGCCACAGGCAGCAGCTCATTAACTGGTCATAGTCTTAAGCCTTTGCATAAATTGTGATTTGATTAGGTTGTGATCACTGGGCTGAAGCAGGAGTAGAAATGTTTTTGTCACAATGACACTAAAATCGTTGCGCAATGCTTGTGGGGCATACTTTTCTTACCAGATCTTTTGTAGCTTGAGATGAGCAAGTCTGTTAAAAAAGCTTTATAAAAGAACATTTTACTTAGTTTTTTTTTTTTCTCTCTTCAAACTGGGAGGGGGTATTCATAAAGGTTAGTTGTACACTACTAATAGCTGGGTTGTGTATCTGAATTTGTCTTCTAGTGCTGATGAAATGGTTGTGCTGCTATTCCCTGTATGAGCCCAGCAATGTTGTTGTCCTGGCACATACAGCCATGAGCACCTATTCTAATGCACATACGTAGCTGCTGTGACACCAATACAGCAACTTGCACACACACTGGTTCTGTACCAATCATGCCCTTACCCATACGCGCACACAAGTGCCTTACCTGCAGTGTTGCCAGCCATGTTACTGCTTTCATGGACAGCGATGGATGAATAGCAAAAAGTAGAATGTTAATCCTGCTGCTGTACTCTGAGATAGTGCTGTGAAGGTTGCCTTTGAATTGCCATGCTATTTTGTTCCTGGTGTAAGGCAGTCGGGCAGAACAGAGGGTTAATTTACTTTGTGCTCCTGGACTACAGCAATTGTATGCAGCATTATCCAATAGACTGCAGTAGTGCTATTAGTCTTAGATTTCCTAGACTGTTATGCTGCATTGGTCTTTGAATCAGGCACTCGTACTGTAGTGAGGATGCCTTCTGTAAACCGTGTTGTGTGTTGCCTTCTTTGTACTCCTATATAGCATTTAACTTTTCTGATTACAAAATCTGAGAAGAATCAGTTTTATTTTAACAGGTGCAGGCAGCACTTTGCTTGAAAGAAAACATAGTGATGCTGGGGTGGCATTCCCTCCTGTAAACTATTCTATTTTAAAATTGGAGCTGTATATAAGTAACTGCTCCAGTTTTATTACTTTTGTGCAGCTGTATGTCTGCATATTGTGCATAATTTCCTTTTCACTACTTCCATTCCTGACTGAAGTCATTGTTTTTTTAAAGTAGTAGGAACAACAAAGACTTGCAGCAAAGTTCTTTTTTTGCTACTGTTTTTCCCAAATGTCCCGTAGAATCTGCTTTTTTTTATTTGTACTCTGTAACATGGGGAGCTGTTTTTCATTGATTACTTGCTCAAATGTCCTTGTTTTGTTTATTTTTTAACACTGAATATGGAAAAAAAAAAGAAATACTGTAATAGACCGATTTGTAGCTGATGTCTTAAAATGTGGTACGTTTTTGTGAGTCTTTATATATTTAGATACTGCAGAAGACTTTGGGTTTGTATTTACACTTCATATAATACTGTGTGCAGTTCTACATTTTAAGTGCACTAATTTGTTAAATAATTCTGCCTGAGGTTGTAAAGATTTATTGCTATTAGTAGTGATGGCGAACTTTATTATTGAGGATATTGTTGAAAAGACTCATGGTGCATTGAGTCCATTTGATGCAGTTCTCTTTTATACCCTTGTCCTATCGGTTTTTCCTTGCTCTGCTCCAAGCAACTTGGGACACTCTTGCCTTGACTCACCTGTGACACTCATTGGCAGTGTACTGCTAGACCCTATCACCTACTCTGTATATTTTTTTCCAGATTTTAAGAAGTTTTGCCCTTCTAATTTCCTCTCGGGCCCTCTTCTCACTTTTTGTTCTGTCCAAAGTGGAAGAAATGAAGTTCAATATGGTTTTATCATAATATGTCTAGTCTTTGTTTTTTTGCAGTCTTAACGTTGGTTTTTGCAGTGGAAAACAAGAAAAAAAAATGTTGTGTTGGTCCACTAAGAGAAGACACCAAGACAGATGTGATAACTCAAAATCTTGAGTAACTGCAAAACTTGTGTTGGTCCAGTAAACGTTATTGCTTCACATCTTTATTTCATTGCCTTTGTGTTTTCTGCACAGTGGAAGAATGATTTCAATATATGTAGGGTATAATCCTTATGCTTTGCATGGCAACTTCTTACTGGCCATAATCAATGCATTTTTGCATTGCTTAGCACGATTCAGCTTTGGGGTGGTGACTTACCTCCGCTGACCTGGTATAAGGTGTGTCATTTATAGATAAAAGGAGACGTACTTCAGTAAGGAGCTTCCACTGTGTATTAATTTTCCACCATTTGGGCCCCATCCTAGCAGTTATGCAGCAGTATGTAGTTGTAGAAATTTTTATGCTAAAGATAACTTCTGATATTTTTATAAATTTTAATTATCTACTCCATACATTTTATAGAAAAAAAGTGCTGTAGCAAGAAGTATTTGACAACTATGAAAGCCGCAAAAGCACTTAAAGCTGCCACACTGACAGTGGGCAGAAGTGTAGTGTTCATTTTGAGTAATGAATGGCTGTGGCTGGGAAAACTGTCTTGACAGTTTTTAAAGCTGTTTACTGCTCTTCTGTGGGGTCAAGTACTGGTTACTTCTAAACTGCAGGGAGAGTGTGGAGCTTAACAGGGCTGAGAGGTGCTAAACAAAATGTAACCACTTTCTTGCTTAACAATGTTATATTTTTTCCCCATGAATCTGGCACTAGACTACAGTATTTAAGGTAAATCAGATCTTTTACAGTTTATATTATCCTTTATATTCAGACAGCTGATTTTAAAATGTGTGTTAAGGAATTGATAAGTAAAATTAAGGTCTGCTGTGCTGCAGGACCTTATGAACTGAATCCAAGCATTACTTGGATGTATGGGTGGGAAATGGGACATTTACCCTACTTCCTACTGTACTAATGGAAAAGGTAGTTACTAAATGATATGTACCAATTTTGGGGTCTTATTTGTTGTTAATATCTGTTATCATTGTATGTAATTTGAATTTGGTCTTTGAAGGGGTAAGGGTAATCAAAACACATTGCGGGTTGGCAAATTTGGCTAGACTTAAATGGCCCACAGGGGCGGATAGCCTAGCACTAATGCCTAAAGTAAGGTACCATTTTGAGACCTTACACAACAGGGTATATGTACATAAAGTATCACACATGTCACAAAGCTGTCATTACTTCTGCACATAAGGGAGGTGCTATGGATGATAATTACAGATCAGTTAACTTCATAGGTGTAGTGGGCAAATGTTTTGAGAAGGTTGTTAGTATCCTAGCTGAATTTTTGTTGAAAAGACCAGACATCAACCAGCATGGATTCAGTAAGCAAAGATTGTGTCACAGACTTGTGTTTTTATGTACCAGTAGTGTTTTGTTTTATTTTATTGCATTTGCTTACAGGGAAAGTCCACTGGGCTTAGAAGAGCCCATTTTCAGTAGAGGCCCGGGGAGAAAAGCTCCAACAAGAACATAGATACAGAAAAAAAATTAAGCATTCATTGGTACAGAATTAGAAACAATGTTACACACAGTGATTTCAGTAATATATACAGGATATGTACATAAAAGCAGGAATTTAGTTGGTTGCCAGATTAATTCAATGAGAGGTATGCATAGATATATTAAATCAGTATTATTGTACCAGTATCAACAAGAGATGAAAAAAATAAATATGGAGAAAGTATTATCAGTCACTAGTAGCAAAAAGAGCTGTGTATTTTAAATTTAACTGTGATGTAGTGTTCTTTGATCATTCATCTTGTTTTACACATCCTATCATACCTGTTTTGAATGGTTGACCATTCAAATCAATGCACAGACCCCCTATGAGGCATATTGTCTCTGGTGGGGGGTGGGCCACTGAATCTATATCTGCTTTTGTTGAGAGAGAACTAAGAAAGTTGGTAGATAAATCTGAAGTGATTCTTAAAGATACTAGACATTTTATAGTCTCTGTCTTTGTTTTTAAGTTCTTGCACTGATTTGAATGACCTTAGTTTTATTACGTTGGATGTGCAGTCAGTTTTTACAAGTATACCCAATGAACAAGGTTTGAAAATATTACATGATGTTCTAAAAAGAGATGGTAGTTTTACTGATAGTAAGAATGTGTTGCTGTGTGGCCTACTTAGCATTATATTGGAACATAACTTGTTTTGTTTCAACAGGCAGTATTATTGGCAATGGCAGGGGGTAGCTATGGGGACCCCCTGCGCCAATAGTTATGCCAATTTGGTTATGAGTGGTTGGGAAGAGAAATATATGCTCAGTCAACATACATATAGGAAATATATAGCCTTTTTTAAAAGGTTTATGGATGACCTTTTTATTCTTTGGCAAGGGCCACATGAATTAATACCACATTTTGTGCAATATTTGAATATGACCACAGATTTTCTTAAATTTACTCATCATTCATATACTGCTATAGATTTCCTTGATGTCAAGATATATAGGAAATTAGTATGTTCAGGAAAGAATGTAGGGTAAATGCCACCCTACACATTAATAGTATGCATCCGAAGAGGGTTTTTAAGAATGTACTGAAGGGCCAGGGCATGCAGATGTCCAGACTAGATAGTGTTCAACAGGTCTTTGATGCAGATCTATCTAAGATAAAGGATGAATTTAAATGCAGAGGTTATAAACACATTGAGGTAGATCAAATGGAACGTGAGGTTACTGAATTAAGACCCACGAATGCATGTCCTTTTCTCTATGCCAATAATTCATTTTCCCGCAGTGGGAATACACAACAATCCAATGAACATCTATTGAATTTTACGATGAATTATACTAATGATCATAGAGCTTTCTGTGACATATCAAGAAAAACTGGCCTATTCTTATGTCGCATGAAAAAAGTAGCCAGGTTGTAGGACCACGACCAAATTTTGCTTTTAAAAACAAGCACAATCTTAAACAGATGCTATGCTATAAATATAATAATTCACGTAGTTCTATAAATAATGGATGTACCACTATGTGTGGCAAATGCAATTATTGCTCATTTATAGATACAGCGTCTAGTTTTATATATCCAACCACACATTTTAAATACACTAGTAATTCTTATACCAATTGCTGTAGTACATATGTCTTCTACTTGGCTAGTTGTTTATCTTGTCGAAATTTCTATGTAGGAAAGACCAAGAGACAATTAAAGGAAAGGATACATGAGCATTTATTAGCTATTAGGAAGAATGATTCAACAAATGCCCTAGCCTGTCATGTGAGAGACACAGACTCTACACATCCATTTATGTTTCGAGTTTTAGAACAACTTAAGCCTGGCGGTAGACTGGGAGATCTTAATAACATTCTAGAACCATAAGAGAGCAGTTGGATTATTAGGCTACACAGCAACACACCACCAGGTTTGAATACCTCTATCCCTTTAAAACCCTTTCTTAAAAGGCGGAGACTATTTAAGTGATTTTATTCTGTGATAGGTTAGTTTGAAATGCTATGTATTTTATAATCAGTGTATGTGAATTTGTATTTTTTATATGGTCTGAAGAAGTGCTCAGGAGAGCATGAAGCGCTTACCATTCATTAAACTGGTTTTTATCACATCTGCCTTGGTGTACCTTGTGGATTTTTGAAAGTCTTTTGGATTTTGTTTCATTTCCACTGGTACTTTGCTCCACTGTGGCATTTTTTGTGTTTTTTTCTGTTCTTTGATCAAGCCAAAGAATTTGATTCTGTTCCATATTCAATAGAATTTTACATCATGGGAGGGTTTAACCCTTACATAATTGGATGAGTGGACTTCTGGTTGACAGTCAAGAGCCTAGTGGTACGATTTATGTATAGTTATTCTGCACTTGTATGATCAATGGGTGTGATCAGGGATCAGTACCGGGTCCTTTTTTTATTTAACATCATTACTCCTGCTGTATCCCCCATTGCTAGCAAAGTACAGGTGGAATAGTTTGCTGATGGTGATAAAGCAGAGTCACTGATTTGGTCAATACAAAATCGGCTAGGACACATCACAAGAACTGGAAACTTTTTTTATATCAGGAGTGTTGTGAACTGTGTGTCTGAGCTCTTGCTGATACCAGATTTGACTCCTTTCTTTAGTGCCTTCAAACAATAGGGAAGTGTATTTTTATTTAAGTTGCTGTTTAACGTCTGAGAACTTTCTAAAGTCTGTTGTACCAGACAATTACGATTATGTCCTAGTGTAGTCCATTTAGATGTGAATGACTTTAGTTGCATAACTGAGGGACATGCAAAGAGACATGATGGATCTCACCATGCATGTGTCCTTTGCAGGTATGACACTGGTCATGAGCAGAATCTTCTTTGTTTACAATATCAAGTCGGCCACAGTGGTGCAATGGTTAGCGTTGTCATTTCACAGCAAGAGGTCCTCAGTTTCGATTCTTGGCTGGGGTGCCTTCTGTGTAGAGTCTGCATTTCCTCCCTGCAGTCGCGTGTGTTTCCTCCGGGTGCTTCAGTTTCCTCCCACACTCCAAAGACATGCAGTAGGTGGATTGGACACTAACTTGGCTATAGGCATGAGTGCATGTATGAGTGAGTGATACGGATGAACTTCCACGGTAAGGCTAGCCACCCGGCTGTGTAAACCTTGGCTCAAAGATGGTTGTCAGTGATGAAGTGACACCCTGACCTCATGTGCAAAATGGGGGAAAAGGGGTTGAGGATGGATGGATCTGTATACAAACAAAAGATGATAGGCCTTGGCAGTTGGTTTAATACTTGGCGTCACTGTATGTCCTCATATTATACTGTATGTATTGGCGGGTGGCCTGCATCTCTTATTCCATGACTTCTGCATATTGGGTAAAGCCTTTGCTGCCCCTTAGAATTGTTTTAGGTAGAATATGGCTAATGGACATCCCAGCATAGCAGATTTCAGTATAGCCCTTTGCACCTCTAAATTGGACCATATCAAGGTGGCTCTTCTCTGCAGCAGAGGTTGTAACAACAAATTGCACGATCTTGTGGCTCTTCTGCAACTTGAACACTGCACATCTGTGTAATTACCAAGACTTGGTTTCAGTGTAAAGATAACAGTCTCGTTAAACTTGGATTTTGAACCTGCCGTCCATTTTAGGCGTGATAAACACTGGGGAGGACAAACTTGTTAACTTGCTACAGGACATCCTCATGTCCCCTGCTTACCATATAAGATTCATGAGTGTACTTGAGAAACTGTGCATTGCCAAAATGTTTTATAGTGAGAGATTTCCACTACCAGACAATAAATCTGGATCCCCTGTACCTCCAAATTGGGTATATCCGGAGATTCTTGGACTTGATAACTATTTGTTCCAAAGAAGTATTTAACAAATGTTTCTTACCCTAGCTAATATAACCGCTAAATGTACCACACATCTGGTTTCTTCATCCCTGGTTAAGTCTGACCATAAACTTTTATAACCTTCTCTTTCAGAATCACTAAAACTCCTTGTAGTCAGTAATTCTGAATTACTGGATGTCGTATGGGCAAACCTCGTTAAAACTCCCATTCATTTATAACCTCACCAGACCAGGGAATAACTCAAGATGGAAAAGTAATGGATAGGGATGAAGATAATCAGAGGCTTGGACTACAAGTTAGAGATTACCCTCCCTATCAAGGATTGTTAACAAACCTGGGCAAAGGGCTAGGTATGGGGAATGCTAATTGAAATGTCTTGGGAATGCTAATTGAAATGTCTTGTCTGGTAGAACTTCTAGTTCAGTCTAGAACAGAAATAGTTGTTAAAAGGATAATTTGGTAGGATGTGTAAAGTATTGCATGATGACTCCATCCGAGGCAGTTAGAAATATTGAGAGTGCAGTAAAAGGGCAAATTTACACAAGAATAATGCGAAATTTGTAAGTGTCCTAGTTACGTAATGAAGTCTAGAAGGTTAAGGATTTTTGTATGAAGTCTTTTGCATAGGCATTTTCTATTCCTGTAATAGACCTTGGGAGGATTTTTCCTACAGTTAATAGCAAATGCTGGAGGTGTGATGGGGAAAAGAGATATTTTGGAACTTTTGTTTTTTCCTGTAGATGACTACATCATCTATACAGAGTACTTTGACAGAAATGTTGGTGAAGAAATGGTTTTAACTGAGAGAATGGTTCTTTTGAACTTGAATGTGTTATATGAATTGCCTAGACATAGTAATACCTTACTGAGTTTTAATGCAATTGGCTGCCAACAAAGCAGTTACTAGAAAATGAAAATGTTCCCATCATAGAGGAAGCTTTGCACATTGTAAAGGAGATAACAGAACTGGATGTTGAATCTTTAGAAAAATTGAAATAGCAAATTTCATAGAAATGGAATTGTCAGAACAATACATGCAGAGTAATGTTTGAGGAAAATCAAGGATTAAAGAGGCAGTGATTGTTCTGTTCATTCAACATTGCAAAAAATGCTCATTAACAAAAAAAAAATTGCATGACAATAACAATGAAAACGTATTATGGCTTTTTATCTATGTAGACTCAGTACAGGTTAAATAGGATGATTTAATAAAAAAATCCGTGGACTATGAAAATTCGGGTGAATTAAGTTAGGCTGATTTTAACTTTTTTTTTTCACTTCTGTGTTATACTGCATTTCTTGCAATTGATATTCTCTTGTCAGAGCTTTCCAAAAGATGTTAATTAGTTTTAATCCAGTTTAAAGATATCAAAGTCAGCACGTTTTCCCTGTCCAGCAGGGACACAGGTGGGATCCCAGGGGTATATTTTCTGTTTCCCATCTAGTCATCCAGGTCCCTCTTAAAGAGGGATAGTGAGGTACTCTGCTTGACAGGGAGAGGAAGTCTAATCACAGATGGGAGAGTCGTTGGGACACATCTATCCTGCCAACAAGTTCTATTGATGTCACAGACCAGGTTGAGGCCTTGTGTACGGGTTGTACGAGGGGAGTTTGACTTACGGATATGTAGCAACTCAATCAAGGCTGAGTCTGAGACTGCCTTGTATGCCAGACACAGGTCACCTCTGAGCAGTCTGTACAAGACTGAGTAGAGGGACAGGGCTTTTAGCCTGTCTGTATAGGATAGGTGTTTGAGAACCTGGATTTTCCTGGTCATGAACCTCTGTGGCCTCTCCAACTGCTGCTTGTCCTTGGCAAAGTACATGCCGAAGGGGGGCATTGAACTCTGTAATGGGTCTGATAAGGAAGGAGTACAGGGATGTTATGACCTCCCTTGTTCCTGGATGAAATACCCTTACTTATGAGGTGGGCCCTGTAGAAAGCCTTCCGTAAAAGAGGCAACATGGTGGTCAAAAGTCAGGTGGTAATCATCCTGGGTGTGCAAGTCCCTCATGACTGATTGCATGCTTAGTACATTGTTATTAATGTGATAATTAGTGGGGACACAATTTTCCCCAAAGGGGATAATGATGCATTTCTTGGCATTCATTTTGAGGCCATGCATCTGGCACCAGTCATTAGTTTGGTCAAGGCCCTTTTGGAGGATGTTCACATCACTAGGGGAATTTGACAGTCCCACTTTTTGCAGTCCTCTGCAAACTTGGCCAGCCACAGTCCACTGGTTTTGGCTTGCATCTCAGAAAAGTATATCCCAAACAGTGGAGGCCCCAAGACCGATCCTTGGGGTATGCCACTTGTTACGAGTCTGCTACTAGAGGTGACTTCCCCTATTTTGACTGAGTGGATTCTGTCAATGAGCCAGTTAGTTGCCCATCTGGTAACGTATGGATTGATGCCTAGCTGGGAGAGTTTATTTATTATGCCTGAGTGGGGAATAGTGTCGAAGGCTTTGGCTAGGTCATAGTAGGTGGTATCAGTCACATATCTGAGAAGAGGTGTAAAAAGTCAACTTTTTTTGTGTACTGACCTAACTAAAAGGTATTTTGGAAGATGCATGAATTCGCATAACAGATGTTTTGCATTGATGTCTTATTGGTGCATTTTGTTGTTGTCCACTTTATAAGTAACTTAGCATGATCACAGTTTTTAAGGCTTATGAACTGAAGAGCACTAAGGTGCTTTACTTTACTTTAAGGTGGAGGTGGGATTACATCAAGGATCAGCTCTGAGCCCTTTTTTATTTGCAATGGTGATGGACAGGTTGACAGACTAGATCAGACAGGAGGCCCCAGGGACTATGATGTTTGCAAATGACATTGTGATTTGTAGTGAGAGTAGTGACCAGGTTGAGGATACCTTGGCGAGATGGAAATATGCTCTAGAGAGGAGAGGAATGAAGGTCAGCAGGACTAAGACAGAATATGTATGTGTGAATGAGAGGGAGGGTAGAGGAATGGTGAGGATGCAGGGAGTAGAGTTGGTGAAGGTGGATGAGTTTAAGTACTTGGGATCAACAGTTCAGAGTAATGGTGAGTGTGGAAGAGAGGTGAAGAAGAGAGTACAGGCAGACTGGAATGGGTGGAGAAGAGCGTCAGGAGTGATTTGTGACAGACTGGTACCAGTAAGAGTGAAAGGGAAAGTCTACAAGAGGGTAGTGAGACCAGCTATGTTGTATGGATTGGAGACGGTGGCATTGACAAAAAGGCAGGAGTCGGAGCTGGAAGTGGCAGAGTTAAAGATGTTAAGATTTGCACTGGGTGTGACAAGGATGGACAGGATTAGGAATCGGTATATTAGAGGGTCAGCTCAGGTTGGACGGTTTGGAGACAGTCAGAGAGGCAAGATTACGTTGGTTTGGACGTGCTGAGGAGGGATGATGGGTATATTGGGAAAAGGATGCTAAGGATGGAGCTGCCAGGTAACAGGAAAAGAGGAAGGCCTAAGATGAGGTTTATGGACGTGGTGAGAGAAGGCATGCAGGTGGCTGGTGTGACAGAGCAATATTCAGAGGATAGGAAGAAATGGAAACAGATGATCCGCTGTGGTGACCCGTAATGGGAACAGCCGAAAGAGAAGATGATGAACTGAAGAGCACTAGTAAGCTCTAACTTTGTGTTGTGGTGCTTTTGTTGCTTTCAACTGAATCTGTTTGTGTTGCTGTTGGTGGCTACTGTTATATTTTATGGGTGGTAATTTTTACTTTGTCACCAGCCTGACAAAAGGCTGTTTTTTTCCAAGTTGTCTTTATTTCACTAATGGGGGGGGGGGCTCTGCTGAGTTTACGCATGAAAAATAGAAAATGTAGAGGTTCTCTTCTCATTGCCCAAGTGTGGTTGCCGTTCCCTTGACCCTTACTCCTGTTTCCTGGAGGTGAGGGCTGTAATGCCTTTCACTGTGAGGGTAGGAAACTTTTCAATATTGTAGTCCTCCTGAAAGAATTTAGTTACTGCAGTTACACTTGACATGCAGTAGTGTAAGTGTTGCTGTCACATCTGAAGGATTGTGGCTGTGCTCCCAGTTTGGCTGTGAGAATGGTGGTTAAATTAAATATACTATATACACAGGCTGGGACAAAAAAGGCATAGACCACTTCCCACAGGTCTTAAATTACTTCTGCACCCAGTACTCTTGTTACACAAATCTTGGCTGAAGATAATGTTCTTTTTTTTTTTTTTTTTCTCTGAATTCATTCATTTTTGATATTTTGTGGACCTTGGGAGAGCCACAACCTCTTTTGATAAGCAGTGGTTGTAAAGCAAAAAGGCAGTCCACTGTGGACTGGATAGGACACTGGTGCATTACCTCACTTTTTTTTAATGGGGTGGAAGACGCTCGCAATAATTTCAGGGTAAATTCTTTTTAATTCAAGATAATTATTTTAATATTAATAAAAAAATAAATCCACGTTTTCCTAGCAGTGGAGTGGTGGTTTACTTTGAGATGAGCACTGATGATATTTGTTGCACATAGTTTGTAATTAGATCCGTGTGATTATCAGCCTAGCACATTTGTAATTGTATGTGCAGAGTAGAAGTGGGGCCCCATAAAATGCATGTAGGTCTCCATATTCCAACTGTCGGTACTGGGACAGAAGTTAATTGGACTAATTGGATTTTGGCAGTTATTTGTGTGAGACGAGACATGTTCAAAGAGAAGACAATTGTGCAGCATTGGCAGTTCCTCACACAGGATTACTAGACAGGGCATAAAATGGCATGAGGCTGCGATAAACTGAGCCTTTAAAGTTGACTGGCAGTTTCAACATTAACATTTCTATATTTTATTCCACCTCTTTATTGGAATACTTCACGATACTTTGTTAGCACCTAATTTGTAGCACTAGCATCTGATGAACGTGACCGGTATGCTGCACAATTGATGAGCACCAAAAACTAATCGCACATGTCTTGGAAAGCAGTGTCATATTCAGTTTTTCCCAGGTGCAGTTTTGTTGGTTAGTTAAGTAACTAAAGCTTCATGGAACTAGAACTGAATATGCATTACTCTCTTACTTTTCAACAGCTGAAGAGTATAGATTGCCTAGTATTTAACTTGCAAACTAATCGGCTTGCAGACCATTTCAAACCTAGTCTATAACCCATATTTAGAAGTCCCCTTTAGCCTCTAAGAAGGCAAGACGAGTTAGACTGGGGAGGGGTTGCAGTTGCCCATTCAGTTATCTAGTTTTACCTTTGAAGATGTTAATGGTCTGCTGTATATGTAGTGTACATTTGTTCCAGTGGTGGGAGATACGTTGGTGCAACAGATTTATATCCCAGCATGTCTTAGCTGTTGATGAAGGTTTAGTTCCTACTACTGCCCCTGTCCAAGAGGGACATAGGTGAAACTCCCAGGGTGAATTTGCAGTTTCCCATTCAGTCATCCAAATTATGCTTAAATAGGGTCAGCGAGGAGCTCTGCTTCATCTGAATTGGAAGTTTGTTCCAGAGGTAAGGTAACTTCTGTGAGACATATCTGTCTCTCTAGCAAGGCCTATTGATGTCACATACTAGGTTGAGCTCCCTAAAGCGAGTGCATCTTGTGTCATTTGATTTACGAATGTGCAGCATTTCCATTAGAAACCGGCAAAACACCACTCACAGTAGCCAAACCTGGACCATATGTAGCAAACTTTATTCTTCCACTGCCGATGTCAACCAATGTACAAATACTCCAAGTACAAAAAAGTAGTCATGCGCTTTCGTCGTGAGACTTCATCAGAACTAAAAGAAAATAAATTGCCCGTCCCTTTTATGTAAAAACAAATCAATTATCCCCAATTAAATCAATTAATTGTTTTAAAGTTACAGTACTCAATAGTAAAAAGCAATGATCAACCACATAAACTTATAATCTTAAAGTTACATTTAATACATCCCTATCTGTTAATAATATATCCATCTAATACAAAAATAAAAATACTTATAAAAAGATAGTAACACATGTAGGGTTAAAGAGGCACAAAATAATGTACCTGTTAAAGTTTAATTGCCCTGTACTTTAGCTCTGGTCTAATACAAATGTGATCATTAATTCCAGGAGCAACAGAGGCGTTCAGTTTAAGTTGCCATTTCATCTTGGCCTTTAAAGGGGGTGACTGGAAAAATAAATTGTTAATGTGTTTACTGACCACCTCTAAAATATCAAACAGAAAAAAGTGGTCCGAGTTCCCTTTAATATGTCTAAATAATGTGTTTTTCTCATCACCCTTTGAAATATTATATAGATGTTCATAAATTCTCCTCCGCAACCTCCTTTCAGTCTTACCTATGTAAAAATAACCACAAACCACAAATGGCGACATACACAATTCCATTGGTAGTACAAGATCCTGTTGCTAGCCTTACTTCTGTATTGTTGGATCCTAGACTCACTTTGGGCGTAGCTATAATGTATTTACAATAATCTCATGCCCCACATTTTACAGTTCCCTTGCTTATCCTGTTTTTACCCACAACAGGGTGTTCCAACAAGGTTTTTAAATTTCTGTTTGTCTTGTAGGAGAAAGTTGGTTCTTCACCCACAACTGCCATCAAGTCCTGGTTGCTTTGGAACAGAATCCAGTTCTTTTTAGTAATATTTCTTACCACACATGAAGTCTCCCCGTGTGTTAGTGCCATGAAATATCAAAAATCAGTGGTTTGCAGGTGGTTAGATTCAACCACCTTATCCTGTTTAGTACCTAATGGTGGTTTGTACCTAAAACCCCATTCGTTAGTAACCTGTTCACTAATACCTTTAACAAAATCCAATGAGTATCCCCTACCCATGAACATACTGGTCAGTTGGTCCATCTCGGATTTTACCAACTCAAGGTTAGAACACATTCCAACTACCAGGACCATCTGAACTTTTACTTTATTCCTTTTTACAAACAGTAGGTGACTACTCCGAAACTCTAAGTAGTCATTAGAAAATGTGGGTTTACGGTACACACACAATTGAAAAACAGTTTTGATTTGACTTAAATATTTCCAGAGCTGAACATCCAAATAGTTAATATTAGGATTGCCACTGTTACCTGTAAACTTAAAATAGTCAAAATCCCATTAATATAATTTACAAAATTAGCGTGCATATCCCCCACCTTCCAAAGAATGAAAAGGTCATCCAAGAACTTCAGGTACAACAGCCAAGAGTCCTTAAAGGGACTGTTCGTTATGAACATGCTTTCCCAACGGTACATTACTAAATTCGCAAATAATGGGGAGCAGCTGTTACCAATTGCTACCTCATTAATCTGTCGGAAAAACTCACCACCAAAACTAAAGTTATTCTTTAAAATAACTTCCATAAGCTCCATAGTAAAGTTTACCATAGTATTACTTAAGTTGGTTTTCTCAACCAACACTTCATGAAAAAATTCCAATCCCCTATTGTGTGGTATTGATGTAAATAAATCCACAACGTCAGTAGTTGAAAAATTGACCTCCGTACTGTAGCATTCCTTCTTAATCCTACCCAGGAAATCCCACGAGTCTAATAGTCGATGTTCGATGGGGGCTAGAGCCTACCTAACCACCCTGTCAACAAACACTCCCAATGGGTATGTAATGCTGTTTTGACAGGAGATAATGACCCTGTGTGGGGGTTCTAAAATATTTTTATGAGTCTTCGGTGTCCCGAAAGCCACAGGAATAGTAGGATTTTCGTTGTTCAAAAAAATGAAACTTCTCCTCGTTGATAGCTCCTTGAAATAAGGAATCCTCTAGTAATAATCTAATTTTCCTATATGAAATATTTATTTCATTTATTAACACACACTGGTACTTGTTTTCATCCTGTAAAATACCAAAAATCGTATTGTTATACTCCTCGGTGTTAGCTATGGCCATCCCCCCACCTTTGTCCGGTTTCATAAATCTCAAACTGGTATTACACCTAATTTCTCTCAGTAAGTCATTCTCATCTTTAGTTAGGTTGAATTGTTTAGGTCTGTGTTGTTGTAGTACTTTGTAAATTTCTTGGGAGCATATATTTTCAAATGTGCCAATAAGAAGATGCAATGGTGGGTTAAACCAACAACTCTTTTTTTATAATGTGTCCCTTCCTCCACAGTTTGGGTGGTCCTTGGAAATTCAAATTGATTTTCCTCGCATAAAGTTTGTTCTTTTAATGTAGAACTTCTTTCGTAGACGGGGCAAATTTTATTCCCTTCATAAGGAGCAAAAAAGATCTTTAGTAATGTCAATACCCGCATAATTTAAAAATATTAAACCCCTTTATATGTGTGAAGACCCCCATGGGACATGATCTCCTCCCTGTTTACCACCCGTGGAGTACCCATAATTGTTGGGTCTACTGGTAACTGTTCTTTCTCCATTGGTGTGAGTTCCTGGGGTTGTTGGTCTTTCCCCCTCCTGTTGGTCCTAAAAAAACATAGTCATTCCTGTCATTATTCTTGTTCTGTAGTCTTTCAGACCTCCTAAGGGGAGAGAGCATGATCAGAGTTTTCTTTATATGCAAGGCAGAGGTCACTTCTGAGTAGTCTGTAAGATACAAAGTATAGTGACGGTGATTTCACTCTCTGTTAACATATGACATATGCTGAAGACCCTGAGTATTCTTTGTTAAAAAACCTTGGTCTTTCCAGTTACTGCAGATGCCTGGTACGGTACATACCAAAGGTAGCATTGTACTCTTATTGGCCTGATGAGTGAGCAGTACGGAGGGGGGGGGGTTGTAACATCTTTTGTTCTGGATGCAGTGCCCTTGCGTGTGAGGTGGTTGACGTAGAAAGCCTTTCTTACTACTGTGGAGTTGTGGTGGTGAATGGAAAGTTGCTGTCAACCTGCGTTACAAATCTCTCACCACTGATTGTCTGCTTAGGGTGGTGATAATGTGGTAATCTGCAGGGACGTCGCCCTTGCCAAAGGGGGAGGGTTACTGCATTTTTCTGCATTAGCTTCTAGCCCATGACTTTGGTACCAGTCATTTGTCTAAGTCCATCTTGTAAGATGCTGACATTGTCTAGGGTCTCTGACTGCACCCAGTTTGCAATCACCAGCAACCTTTGTTAGTCATAGGCATTTTGTCTTAGCCTGTACATCCGAGAAGTAGTCCAAACAATAGGAGCCCCAGCACAGATCCTTGTGGAACACCACTGGGTATGGGTCTGCTGGTCAAGGTAGAGTCACCTATTTTGGCTGTGTGCGCATTCTGTCGGTGAGCCAGTTTGCAACCCACCTAACAATATACGGATTGATCTCCTGCTGGGTGAGTTTCTCAGTTATGCTTGAATGGGGAATAGTGTCAAAGGCCTTCACCAGATCCAGGTAGGCTGTATGCACAGATTTGCCTTCATCCAGGGCTTTGGTGACTATCTCAAAGACGTCCACTAAGTTCAAGAGGTAGGATCTGGTTGGGTTGATCAATTGGAGGGTTCCTGTATCTTTGGTAAGGTCCATGATTATTCTTTCCATAGCCTTGCAGATTAGACTGGTTAGGCTTATGAGTCTATAGCTCCCTGGGTCTGCGGAGGCGTCTCCTTTATGTAATGGTTAAAGAGAGCACCCAGTGGTGCAGCTAGTTCCTGTTTTTAATCCATTTAGAATGCAGTCTGGGATATTATCCGGTCCAATAAAGGCTGTATTTTTGGCTTTGGAGAGAGCGTTTGACCTGTTCCTTGGAGATTCTAGGTGGAGGCAGGTGGCAGAGATGCTTTGGAGGATGTATGGTGGGGACGAGGTAGAAGCTTTCACTGAATCTGTCAGCTAGCAGGATAGTTGTAATATAGATACATGTATGTATTTTTTTTTTTTCCAGTTTAACTTCTGTGTACTTCAGCAGAAGAATTTGTATTTGCCTTTAATGACATAGCACCAAGACGGGCAAATGTGTAGTTTTCTCTGTCCGACACTACCCACAATCTTATAGGCTTTTGTCTTACTGGTGTCAGCAGGTCAGCTGCTGGTGGAAAAAAAATGTGAAACTGTGTTCTTGTGCCTTTTATTGAAGAGAAGAAGAGAAACCGTAGCAGTGGACCTAGACACTTTGAGTAGCCTATGGGTTAGGTGCCTGCACACTTGCAACTTTCCAGAGCTCAGGATTCTGTCCTCTGACTCTGTTATATGGGATTGGCTGTGCCAGTCCGATCAGGGGGAAGCCTAATCCGTATCACAGAAAGTCTATTGCTCATTCTTTTACTGCTGGCTGTAGGACTTGCAGAGTTGAATCTCCTCAGCAGCCTGCAGTGGTGGATTAGTTTCCAGACTCAAAATCTCTTTGGAAGCTTTCCTGTGTGTTATTATTATATATTTGATTTTTCTGTTTTAAAATTATATTTACTATTCTGTATATTTAATGCTGCTTTCAAGCAGCTGTGGGTCATTAAGTGTTCTATGACTTATACAGGGGAGGGGAAACTGAAGTTCTGACGTCAGTTGAACAGTAGGCCTCTTGTTTCTATTTATCTGGAAGTTTAGACAGGAAAATATTGCAATATGATATTTACTACTGATTTAACATACAGCTGTTTTGATAGTCATGATTTTACTGTAAATTTATTTGTATTTTCTCTAGAGTTTTTTTTTTCATCTTGCAAGGGAATCTCGAAGTAGTGATTTAAAATGTTTCTATTTGATTTAACGGTATGCATTTGATTTTTTTCACTATTTTGACAAGTGAATTTTATTAGGTATTGTAACTGTGTGCTGTTTACTGTACTATGCAAATTGTTGAAGGTTTAGTCTAATTTAAACTATTTCTGTTGTATTTTTTGCAGTTTTACCCAATTTCCTGTGTGGGGTCATAGCTTATATTTTCTATTATTGCTGCTCTTACACTGGCACTGTTAAGGGGAGACTATTATTCTGGTTGGTGTTTTTCCCCCTGATTTGATGTATCATGAAACTGCTGCCCCATCAAATCCAAGATGGCTCTGCCTATGATTTTTGAATCTGTTGCCTTATGCTAACCCAGAGACCGTTTACCTTCTCTCTTGAAACCCTGTGATGTGATACTGCAGCCTTCTGTAGCACTGGGGTCAGACATACCTTCTTGGGCTGTTCCGTTAACTGGATCAGATACAGGAAAACCAAACCCTTTAGGTGAAGGAGAGGTCTGGGGTAAGAGACCCCTTGAAAGACATAATACTGTCTCCCCAGATATTTTATCCTGTAGTGTAAGTCATAGTCAGAAGAAACGGAGACTTTACCACATGACGGTCTGTTTATTATAATGTATAGGGTTGATGTGGTTTTCTTAGGAGTGTTTTACAGTCAGCTAATCTCCAAGACTGTTCCTTTTCAGAATGACTGACTGTAAGGGTACCTAGTGAGTAGTCTAGTACCACAGTTTATGATGAGGACTCTGATGCAGACAGTAGTGAACACTCTGAAGCCTGTCTATTCTGATTCTTCAGAAGGTGAACAGGTTCAAAAACCTAAGCAAATGTTCACCTTTCCACAGATTGCTTCCAGTCAAGTATATCTATCTGAAGCTTTGCCCGAGATTGGCAGTTTGTGATCGTATTGAGAAGATTCCAAATGTTTTGGCTGTCCTTTCATGTTTCTGGCCTTAATAGAGGTATATAAAACTGCATGTAAAACTCCTTTGGCAAATGGACCAGTTCCTAAAAAGGCTTTGAGGAAATATACAAGATGTACTCTGATCTTGCAGTTCTCTGTTGTCCATTGTCAGCTGACTCAGCTGCAGTTTTTTTAGCTGCCAGCTCTTAACAAGAGAGCCTTGGCTTCTTGTAACTTTATACAACCAGCTATAGTTGGCTAGTGGTTAGTATCTCAGAGAAAATAGCTGTCTCGGTCTAGTAATGAATGAGATTTTCTAGTGAGAGTCAAGCTTTAATGCATGCTTTTAGGAGCCTCTTGGAAGGTGTGGACATAAAAATGCAGTCTTTTTTGTTGTATTGAGATGGTATGCTTGTTTACATAACCAGATTTTTTCTGAGTATTTAAAAATGAGATTTTAATGCTCCTTTAAGTTCTGAGTTTGTGTTTGTTCCTGCTGCTACCCAGACTCTCAAACAGTGGGATAATGGTGGTAAACTGATGCAGAGATATTCTAGAATGTTTCATATTCCCATGTTCTTCCCCAACAAGGTGTCCAACCTCAAAGGGCAGAACAAACAAAATCACAGCCTAACAACAGTCAGGGTATCAAGAGGAAATAGGAGGATAATGCTTCTGAACCAAATAAAGAGTTATGCTTCTTAAAAAAAACTTCCCCTGCTAAAGAATGATTGTCTAGATTTTGTGCATCCTTGACCCATCCTCTTGCCCCTCCTTCCCTTTCCCTAGCATCCTGGCCACAAATGGTGACAGACAAGTCATTGCTAAGAATAATTTTAGGAAGGATACTGTTAGCAGTGAACAGAAATTCCTCTTCTCTTCAGGAAAATTGTCCCACACACTCTAGACTAGGCGTGTCTGTTCTCTCTGATATTCCTTCACAAGTTGCAAACTAGTTCCTTTACCACAAAAAGGAAAAGGATTTTACACCAGAATCTTTTTGATATCCAAAAAGGAGCCATAGTGAAGACCAGTGTTAGATTTGTCATACCGAAGTACCTTTCTGAAAGTACCCAGATTCAAAATGCTAAACCTGCAGATATTCCTACCCCTTTTTCCAGACCACTGTTTCATGAAAACTTTACATCAGAAGGGTGATGCTTATCATCTTGCTGCAGTTGCTTCCAACTTTAAGTTGAACCTACAAAGGTCCTGTCTCGCACCCTCCACATGAAGTTGTCTTCCTGGAGTGTATGATTGAGATGCACAAAAAGTATGCCATTTTTAACAGAAGACAAAGTCTTGACTTAATTTTCAGGGGTTTTCTGTTCAAGAAGCTGCCTCTGCAAGAGAGTTTCTGAAAATTCTAGGCCTCATGGCAGCAGTGATCCTTGTGACACCACTGGCTAAATTCCACATGGAAAAGATTCAGTACTTGCTTACCGTGGATTTTGTGAAATGAGAGGTTAAGTGGTGGAAGGATCAGATGTCTCTCAATCCCAGCTCTGTCCTTCTTCCTCCAGACCCCAGTTATCAGTCCAGATGGACTTGTCAGATTTTACATGGGGAACAGTGTCCAGAGGAGTTGCAATGCAAGGCATATGGGGTCCTGTGGATGCTGTAAAGCACACAAACAAACATCAAAGAAATGTTAACTGTGATTCAGACCTTAGAAGTTCTTCTCTACTTATGGGCTCCACTCCCCCTTTTGTTGGTCACAGACAACACCACAGTCTTGTGTTACCTCAACAAACAAGGGAAGTACAAAGTCCATAACCTGTTTGCTGGTTGGCAGTGATAGCCTGCTGGCTATCCTTACAGTATTAGGTTCATACTAGGCTATCTGCCCTAGGGCATTTATAAGCCTAGCCAGAATGTGTTTGGCTTTCGCCACCCATTTTAAATTTATTTTGCTATGCCCTTTTTCGATGTTAGTATACTGTGCCTCTGTCTAACAGTGACACAGAAGTGATACCCGGGGTAAACCTACGATCTTCCATCCACTCATCAAGATTCCTCTTGAAGAGAGTCAATGAGGGACTCTGCCTAACCTGGACTGGGATTTTATTCCAGAGTGAAGGGAGCCTCTGGGTTATGAATCTGTCCCTCCAGCATGTCCTATTTATTTCAGTGCTGAGGTTCAAGTCTCTCGAGCGTAGCTCGATGGGATTTGGATTTTCTGAGGTGCAGCATGTCCATTAATTCCGGGTTGGACATGGCTTTATACGTCAGGCACAGATCGCCTCTGAACAGGCGGTATGCCACTGAGTAGAGCTGGAGTTTCTTTAACCGGGCAGCATATGGCATCTGTTTGAGCCCTTTGATCCTCTTGGTGAGGTACTTTTGGGGTCTTTCCAGTTGCTGCAGGTGTCTGGTAAGGTACATCCCAAAAAGGGGTATTGTACTCAATTATGGGCCTGATGAGGGATGAGTAAAGAGGCACGATGACCTCCCCTGATCTAGATGTGAATCCCTTCATGATTAGGTGGGCTATATAAAATGTTTTTCTAACCACTTTGGCCACGTGGTTGTCAAATGAGAGATTGCTATCAACTTGGGTCCCCAGGTCCCTAATTACTTCTTCTATACTTAATGGATTACCACCTATGTAGTAATTTGTGGGCACTTTGTTTTTGCCAAAGGCGATGACTATACACTTTTTGGCATTTAGCTTGAGGCCATGGCTCTGGCACCAGTTGTCTGTTTCTATGAGGCCCTTTTGGAGGATGCTTGTGTCGGCTGGAGAGTCGATTATGGCACCCAGTTTGCAGTCATCTGCGAACTTGGTCAGCCACAGTCCTTCTGTGTTGGCCTGTACCTCCGAGAAATATATACCGAACAAGAGAGGTCCCAGGACTGAGCCTTGTGGGACACAACTTGTAACTAGTTTGGAGTCTGACATGGCTCCAGCAATTCTAACCATGTGGGTTCTGTCCTTGAGCCAGTTTGCAATCCATCTAGTGACATAGGGGTTTATATTTAAGCTGGTGAGCTTATCTATAATGCCCGAGTGGGGTATTGTATCGAAGGCTTTAGCGAGGTCCAGGTAGGCTGTGTGGACCACCTTCCCCTCGTCAATTGCCTTGGTGACCTGTTTCAAAGAAATCAACCAGGTTTAAAAGGCAGGATCTGCCCTTAACAAAGCCGAACTGGGTAGGATCCATTGTCTGTAGGTCCCCAATATCTTTATTTATGAGATCCATGGTGATCCTTTCCATAGCTTTGCAGACTAAGCTAGTCAGGCTTATGGGGCGATAGTTTCCAGGATCCGTTGAGGCACCACCTTTATGGAGAGGGACCACTGTTGCTGTACGCCACTCTTTGGGCACATATCCTGTAGTAAGGCTGAGATTGAACAGTAGTTTTATGTTTGGGTTTAGCTCTTCTTGGAGTTAATGTAGGACGCAGCCCGGGACACCGTCTGGTCCCATTGATGCTGTGTTTTTTGCTTTGGAGAGGGCGGCTCTTACCTGAGCATCTGAGATGTCAGGGGGGCAGCACTCTGCTGGGATAGATATTTGCCCTTTGGTGGGGAGGGGAGACGTTTGCGCTGAACCTGTCAGCTAGGATGTTGGCAATGTCTGTGGGTTCAGTGTATTTTTTGTCGTTTTGGACTAATTCTGAGCATATCTGGGAATTACCACCCAGGTTCCTAACATAACTAAAGAAAGCCTTGTGATTATCCTTAGTGTCCTGTGCAATTTTTCTCTCAAAGCTGGCCTTGGACAATTTTATGAGTGCCCGTAGTTTTTTGCTAATACTGATCAGTGATGCCTTCCCTTTTTGGGATTTTGCTCTTATCATTTAGTAGCTTCCTCCTTCTGTTGTATAGTTTGTTTATGGCTGGGGTCCACCAGACAGGACATCTGCCTTTGGAGGATTGGGTCTTGGTTTTATTCGGGATCGCATGATCCATGCATTCCTGAAGGTGTTCATAGAATGCGTTTATAAAGGATTCTGCGGTCTGGGCCGTATTTTCCACAGGCCCGGGGGCTTTGAAGGATTCCACCTCTGTTTTGAGGAGTGTGAAATTTGCTTTAGAGAAGTTTTTCACTGTGGTTTTCTGGGAAGGGGGTGGGGTCGGGATGTGAATATCCAGTGAGATTAGTTTATGGTCTGATCTTACAAGTGAGGGATACACTTCTGGTCTGGAGCATAGAGTCCCATGTTGGTGATTATCAGGTCCAGTATGTTTTCCCCTCTTGTGGGAGTGGTAGCAAGTTGTTCCATAGCATTTGAGTTTATAAATTCTAGGAACCTTTGGGCTAGGGTGTTGGAGCTAGAGTAATGCTCCCAGTCTATGTTGGGGTAGTTGAAGTCGCCTAATATAATGGTGTTTGGAGAGACCTTCATATTTTCCAGTGTTCTCAGGAAGGCCAAGTGGGGTTCTGGGTTTGGGAGGGTGGTCTGTAGCAGGCTATAAACTGGAAGGCAGTTTTACCCACTGTTAGTTGCACATGGATAGTGTCTGATGCTTCGTGCTTTGCCACCAACCTGGAGGTGTGGGTATCTTTGATGAATATTGATACTCCCCCTCCTTTTGTGGTTCGGTCCAAGTTTTGTGGCCGAAAAGCATGGTATGAGGTATAACCTGGTAGTGCTGGGGTGCTCTCGGGAGCCCTGAACCAGGTTTCTGTTACTGCACAGATATCTATGTTCTCCATGCTAAGGAGAGTTTCGAGTGCGTGCATCTTGAGGTTTAGACTTCTGGCGTTGAGTAGCATTACTCTTAGTTTCTTATCCCTTGTGATACCTATGGAGGTGGGTTTGTCTTTTGAGCCTTGCCTAAAAAAGGCACTATAGGGGTATCAAGAGCCTTTGCCAATATCCGAAAGCCCAGGGGTGACAGGTGCAAGCCGTCCCTAGCGAAGCATCATGGCTTGTCGAGCATATCATCCCAAGCTGACAGGCATTGGATCCCCTTTGAATGACACCAGTACTTAAGCCAATTGTTGAAATTGATCATCTTGTCTTCATATTGTAGCATCATTCTTGGTGAGGGTAAGATGCTACTCAAGGTCAGGGTCATACCGGCCTGGGCTACATGCTCAGAGAGCTCCTTTATGTCTCTCTTCATGTAGTCCAGGGAGGTACGTCTCAGGTCATTCACACCAGCATGGACAATGACTGAGTCATATTTGTACTTGCCTTGGAGTGACCTGAGTGCTTATGTTATGTGGCGGATCCTAGCGCCCGACAGGCTGCTCACCGTGACCCTCTCCTTGTTCAGCCTGGTGAGCGGGACGTCACTGTGCCTGACGATAGTCACCTATTACAAGTGTATCAGGTGTCTTGTTTAGTCTTAAGGGCTGTGACTGTTCGGCACACTGGCTTTGTGAGATATGTGTTGCACGTGTTTTGTTTTGGGGTAGCGGTTGCTTGGGTGTCTGCTTTGGAGGTCTCTGCTGCTTAGGTAGATCTTTTATTTAGAGCCTCCGAGTATGTTTTTGTGTGATTATGTGTTTGGTTTGCTGTCGTGGTAGGTCTTTGTGAGACTGGAATTGTAGTGAGTGTGGTTTTCTTCTCCTCCTGACTGGTTATGCCAGTACTGAGCTGAGAGAGCTTAGCCTCCAATTTGGCTATATGGTTGCATCTCTCACATGTGTTGGAATTTGTTGGGAGGAGGAGAGGGTTGTCTGTGTACATGAGGCAGTTGTAACATTGCCTCAAGATTCCCAGATTCACCAGCTGGACCAGAGAGGAGATTGACAACTGACATTTGGACATGCTAGAATAATATTGGGAATTCCTTAATAATTGAAAACAAGGGCCAGTGGAGAGTGAGGGTGTAGTGCTTTTAATTTTTAGTGCTGACTTTTATATAATTGCTTTAGTGAGCAAGTGCCAGGTAATTTAAGTGCAATGTGTTACAGGTAACTTAAATGCAAAAACGACAAACAGCAACTTTCTTTCAAGTGAAACAAGGAAATGAGTACAGTAAGCAATGCAGATATCACTAGTGATCCACAGAAGCGCTGAGAAGCCGCGTATTAGGTGGAATTAGCGTTCCAGCGAAATAACAAGCAAACGAACAACAAGCATATAAACAAAGCTAGATTCAGCAGGCCTGTATCTAGTCTATGCTACAGCAAACAAGGTGTACCAATTTCAGTAAGATACAGTTCAAATATTCGGGCACTATAAACCTTTAACTAGAAATTCCATTCTTTAATGCTTCAGGCCTCATTCTTCCCATCGGTGCAAAACCTAGTGGCAGACAGACTAATAAGATCCTGGACAGACCCTCGAGTGGAATCTTGGTACACTGCTCTGCCTGGATTTGAGATTTGATCCAGATGTGGGGAACACTATGATTAGCGTTCTCTTCCTTTCAAAACAGACAGTTGGAAAAATTCTTTGAGCCATGCTTGTAGGATAGAAGTGTTTTTATTCCCTTGGACAGGGATGTTCCTTTATGCAGTTCACCCTTTTCACTGATGCTCAAGGTACTTCTGAAGATTCAGAAAGAATTGCCAAAGATCATTGTCATGGCCGCCTCCTGCCTAGGCAAAGTTGGTTCACCCTTTTAATGGAATTGGCCAAGGGCAGTCACCATAAGCGTTCTTACACTCTGGATCTGCTCACAGAGTGTCAGGAGGGACTGGTGCACACCATCTTAGAGCAACTGCTGTTGACATCCTGGATGATTTTATTATGGTACCTTTTAGGCACTTGTTCCATGAGGATATTCAGCAGATATTTGAAGGAAACAAGAAAACCTGCAACTAGAAAATCTTATGAAAGAGGTTTTCTAGTTTGTGCCCAACTGATATTGGAGGATCAGGTTTGATTACCCTTCTGGTTTTAAAATGTTTTTGTGAGCTACTCCCCAGTGGCTTATCTTTCACTTTTATCAAGGTGTGTCTTGTGGCCATCTCAGCTTATCTGCCCATGACTCCTTCTCTTTCATGTCTTTGTGATCGGACAGTTTATGAAAAGAGTGTTGCATTTGAGACGCCCTTGAATGCAAATTCCTCCTCCTTAGGATTTCAGATTTGTTTAAAAAATGACCTCCATTTGAACCAGACTTTTTGGGTTAATTTGAGGTTTGTCACTCGGAAAACTGTTAATTATTGCTACGACATTTGCAAGATGAATCTCCTTAGCTGCAAGTTCTCATGCTTGACCAGCCTTATCTAATTTTCCACAAGGACAGAGATGTTTTACTTACAACTTTCGGCATGAAAGACAGATTAGTATCTGCATTTACCCTGAATCAAGCAGTCAATCTCCCAGTTTTCTTTCTGGAATGTTAATAAGGGAGATGAGATTTGGCATACCTTGAACTTGCTCTGGCACTACCTTGACCAGAACCAAGCCCATCAGGAAAGCTGGACAACTGTTTAATTCCTGTTCTGGGACTAAGAAGGATCAACCTGTCTCCAAGAAGAGAATTGCTAATTGTCTGTCCTCTACTAGTTTTTGTCACTCCCACCATGATAAATCTATTCTAGGCAAGGTTGAAGCACATTCCATCAGAGCCTCTTCAGTGACATGTTGGAAAGGAAGCATTCCAGAGACCGAAATGGTCCTCTGTTCAAATTAGCACTATAGAGTGGATTCTTAAGTTCCAGAGCAGGCAATTTGAGGACCATTCTCCAGGGCCTCCTGGATTCTTATCCTTTCTCCTCCCATGTAGGGTAAGCTTTGGGATGCTACCCATATGCCACTGAGGAAGTTTGAATAATGAACATGGTATGCATGCGTAAGTCCTACTTTCCTGAAACAGTAAATGTTCACATGTTCGCACTGCCTCAATGGCAGCACCACACCCCTTATTTTGTTTCTGTGTATAGTTTGGTATCTAATCTTGCTTTGTTATTGGTTGACTTTTGGGTGTTTTATGGCTGCAAATTGGTTGTTTTCAGGCAGTTCTTGCTTCTGGTCGTTGGTTCTTCCTACTTGGCAGTAAAATCCTAAATTACTGACTTCCTGTGACCAGGATTAGGTGTCATTTGATGGAATAGGCTTGGCCAATGCCTATCGCAGAGTGCCAGAGGAGGGGATTCTGAGCTCTGAAAAGCTGCCAGGGAAGGGTCTGTGCAGATACGTAATCCATATGCCACTGAGGTAGTTTTGAAATTTAAAATGTGTACTGTTGCGCAAGTCCTACTTACCTGTAACTGTGTATTAGCTGTTTCTGCAGAGCAGTACTGATTCTGCTAACTCTGACTGGGGGGGGGGGGCACGAAAAATGGCAAATGGCTTGATATTTTACTAGAAAAATATTTTCTGACGTCTTTCTAAATGTCTCAGAAAACTTTACTACATTGTCATCTTAATGTCCTAAAAGTAGTATAAATAACCAAAATTGCACATTTCAGAGGCTTTATTGCAGTAATAAGATGAAATAATTTTTCATTTGATGGCGTCATGGTTTGT
Source organism: Protopterus annectens (assembly GCF_019279795.1). Lineage (NCBI taxonomy): Eukaryota > Metazoa > Chordata > Ceratodontiformes > Protopteridae > Protopterus > Protopterus annectens. The sequence goes on along the minus strand of NC_056735.1, from coordinate 1,163,625,025 downwards.
CCTGCACAATCTTGAAAGCTCTAATTTGGGCATCTAAAAAGATGGGGAAACAATAATGGCCGACCACATATATTTTGTGTAGTGCTCCACCTGTAAGTGGAATGGAGTTTTCTGTGACTGCAGCAGTTGTGTAGAAAGTAGTGTTAGTGGTGCATACAAAACTGATTTTTCCATAATCAAAGATTGAGTTTGAAGAATTAGTGTGCTGGAGTATGACAAATGAAGGGGTAAGCAGTGCAACAGAAGTGGGAAAACAAAATGTATGAAGGCAGTTTTACTTCAGTTTAAAAAAGACTAATACAGTTTCAAAAACATTTAATCACACTGTTTTATTGTACTTGTATAATACGTTTGAACAAAACAGCAATCTCATTAGCACATATTTCCATCATTCAGGAAATTAAAAAAAAATCATCTTAAAAACATTTCTCCCGAAACATGATGTGATGGTAATTATTGAGTAGAATTCTGTTTACATTAGGTGTGCAAAATGCCTGTGAATTATACTGTTGCCTTTGTACTTTAGTGGACTAGGAAGGGAAACATCACTTCCTTATGTCTAGCTTAACTAAAGGGGACTTGAAATGGATTCTGAGAGGGGAACAAGAAAGCACTGAAACAAGGTCACATTAATACTTCAGACCCCATGTTGATCATTTTGTGGAAAAAAAGTATTATGATTTTTATAAGAAACAATTGGTCATTTTGATGCATCAAAAATAGCTTTGAAAACAAAGGTACAAGAAAAAAAACGTTTTGAGTTCTGGGTGGAGTTTCATTGTGATTGACCACTCTAGCTATGAAATTTGTTTTAACAGACATGCATATGTTTACTGTTCATCAGTGTTCGCAGTAGAAAACTGTGTGTTTTGTGTGGTGCTTTTTGTCATGTGTTGATGAAATGTGCTGTATTTGCTTTATACTTTTTTTTATCAAGAGCAGCAAGGTGTACCTATTTTGTACTGAGTTTCTTACGAGATTTTATTTATCGAGGCACAAATGTCTGTCATTTCCCCACTTCATTTGTATGTTAGCTTCCACCTTCACTTTACACTGTAGTATACTACCACTTCATCCAGACCATAATCTTAAAGCATGACAAATTGTCTGTGTTGTGCATATTATTGTACTGTGGCATTTATTGGGAAATGGTGTTTCATGTTTAACAATGGATTGCAGGTGAGTTTTTACTATGCATTGTATAGTCTTTGATGTTCATCGTGCATACAGCTGCAGTCATAACAGATGGGTTCTCCTGCCGTCAGGCGGGTCCTCGGTCGGCCGAATTCCAAAGTCTAGGTCCGGTGTCGGTTGTCGTCGCTTCTTCCCTGACATCAGTGCGACAGGGGTATAAAGGAACCAGCCCACACCATTTTCTTCAGTCTTTCTTGCCGCACGGTGCCCGAAGCAGAAGCAGTTCGCAAGTGCCGGTCGGCCAGCTCCTGAGATTACGAAAAATTTGGAAAACCGAAGTCTTCTTAAAAGCTAAGTACCCCGTTGGGGAAACTTTTGTCTTGCCTCAGACCGATGTCAGACAAAGTTAATAATTGTATTTCTTGTGGGAAGCAAATTCCGCATAAGGATTTCCATTCCCTCTGTATACCTTGTTTAGGCCCAGACCACGACGTCTCAGTCTGTCACTGTTGTGCTACATTCAACAAACGCACTATTAAGCGGCGGGCGGAGTTCGCCCAGCATTTTTTTGGGAAAGCATTTAACTATACCATGTCGTCGGATACTCCGACACCGGTTTTGTCTAAAAAACGCAAAGACAAGGACCGACACTCGAGGTCCGCAGCCTCTACCGACACCACGCCAAAGCCGACTACATGTGGTCCGGTTCTCAGTGAGGCGCCTACGCAGCCCCTGACTACCAACGACACATCTTTGGCGGTGTCTCCTGTACCCGAGGTCGCAGGCTCCTCGGCCCACACCCCGACTACAGATACCGAAGCCACTCTTGGCGTTGAAACACAGAATGTGGACAGGTCCACCTCCACTCAAGGTGTCTTCAGACCTTCCTCTTCTTTCTCCATCAAGGCTTTCACCAAGTCTAAAGCAACCATGCACCCTAAGAGACCAGTTACACAGGGCCCATCTCCAGGCCCCATGCCTAAGAGACAGATGCTTAAAATGGCTGAGGATTTAATTACTCTAATCAGAGGTTCTCAGCCACCTCCGGACAAAAGGCCCAGAGTGGAGGAAGATTCCCCCTCCTCTGATCAGGGATCCATTATTTCAGATCACTCTGATGATCAGGAACAGGCTTACTCCCCTTTTGAAGACTCTGATGCAGAGGAGTCTATTCCTTCTGTATCCCCCCCTGAGGATTTCTCATTTGGGGAAACTTTGCATACCTTAAGGAAACACTTCCACTGGGAAGGCCAGGATTATTCAGATTCCAAGAAAAGGCTCAGGGAATTTCTTTTGTTACCCCAGCACAGGCCTCTGGCTATACCTCCTGTCTTGGACATCCTAGATGATGTTTACTCGGAGGCCTGCCTTAACCCGGACTCTCTACCTCCAGCTCCAGTTAAGCCTGACAGGTACTACAGGGTTCCTGACTCTCACCAATTTCTTTACAAAAGCCATGCTGCTGACCTAGAAACCATCTCACAGGGACCCAAGGGAGTTAAGGCTTCCATTGCCAAAAATCCATTGCCTTCCGCGAGGGATTCCAGATCCTTAGAAAGGTGGGGAAAAAGGTATATACCTCGGCTACCTTAACCATGAGGGCCTTAAACTGTAAGTTTCATATGCTAAAATACCAACAGTTTCTGTTATCTCAATTGAAAAGTAAAATTTCACAACCTGAACAACCAGACTTGAAGGAGTTGCAGGATTTGATGCATAGTGCAGAACAAGTGGGTAAACATACCTTACAATGTGGTTTTGATGCTCTAGAGGCCTCATGTAGAGCTGCTGTTACAGGCTCAGTCATACGCAGGCATGCTTGGCTCAAGGAACAAACCTTGCCTGATCATGTCAAAGCTAAATTACTAGACGCCCCCCTTCAAAAGTATGTACTATTTGGGGCAAATGCTGAGGAAGTATTACGAAAAATGGAGGAAAAAGCTAAATCAATGCAAACTGTGAAAGAATTTCTGCAGGTTCAACCCCCACGTTTTAGTAGAAATTGGCCTTCCAAAAACTGGTCCTTTCCTGCCACGGACAGACCCCAAAGAGGCAGATACAGGCGCTCGAGGGGCAGAGGACAACCACAAGGATTGTACAGAGGCAGGCAATGGCAAGCTCCTACCCAAAGAGGCGGTGAGGACAGCTCACAATCTTTCAGAAAGCAAACCCAATGACTTTCCCCTTTGCAGGCCAACCAGGTCTCAAATGGCAGCCCCCTTAGGAGGAAAGCTGGCACTATTCTCAAAAAATTGGCATGTTGTCACAAAGGACAAATGGATCCTGGACATTGTAAACAGAGGCTACAAATTCCACTTTCATACCCTTCCAAAAATGAGAGGCATGCCAAAACAGCCACACAATCAATGGGCAGAGGCACAAAAGCAAATTTCAGATCTTCTAAACATGAAAGCTATTCAAGAGGTACCTACACACGAACAAGGTCAAGGTTTTTATTCCAGGCTTTTTCTGGTGCCAAGGAAGGGAAAAGATTGGAGACCTATTTTGGATCTTTCCATCCTAAACACATTCCTACTCGTACCAAAATTCAAGATGCTCACTCTACAGCAACTTCTTCCCATGCTGGGCAAGGAGTCTTGGCTGGTAACATTGGACCTCAAGGAGGCATACCTGCATGTCCCAATCAGACAAAATTGCAGAAGATACCTCAGATTTCTTGCAGGTTCAACCCATTATCAATTCTCTGCATTGCCCTTTGGCTTATCTACTGCGCCCAGAGTATTCACGAAATGCCTGACATCAGTAATTGCCTACTGCAGACTTCAAGGAATACAAATATACCCTTATTTGGACGACTGCCTGATCCAAGCGGACAGCAAGCACATTCTTCTGAAACATCTGGCTTATGTAATAATGTTGTTAAACTCTCTGGGATACACAGTCAACAAAGAGAAATCAAGGCTAATACCCTCGAAATATAATTTTCCTGGGTGCCAATTTGGACACAAACACCCAGATGGCCTACCTCACGCCAGAGAAGCAGGGGCAACTAATTCAATATTTCAAAACACTGGCAAATTGCACCAGGCTGACTGCAAGGAAAATCCTGCAGGCTCTGGGGTTCATGGCATCTTGCATCTTGCTAATCCCATGTGCAAAGCTGCATATGAGGAAACTTCAATGGTACCTGAAAAACCTATGGTCTCAACACAGCTACAGTTTGGAAACAATAATACCACTACTTCCATGTCTGCAAAAGGAATTTCTGTGGTGGGCTCAAGCATGTCAAGCAAACACAGGTCTTCCATTCAGCAAGCCTCAAGCAAATCAAGTCATCACAACAGACGCCTTGGACTACACCTGGGGGGCGCACATGACAGACCGGTGCATTCAGGGCAAATGGTCCCAAAAAGAAAAGCACCTTCACATCAATCAAAAAGAAATGCTAGCAGTAATAAATGCTATTATAGCTTTCAAGGGCCTTCTACAACCAGGTCAACTATTGATAAGAACGGACAACGCCACAGTTATGTGGTACATAAACAAGCAGGGAGGAACACATTCCTATCCCCTATGCAGACTGGCCATATCACTTTGGAACATGGCCATGGACTTTGATGGAACTACAAGCACAGTACTTGCCAGGCAAGGAAAACACACTGGCAGACAACCTAAGCAGGAATATGACAGATCCACACGAATGGATGTTGCATCCAAAAGTTTTTACAGAAATAATCCAAGAATGGGGAAGGCCAGACATAGATCTCTTTGCCTCCCACAAAAATCATCAATTGACAAAATTCTGCTCGAGGACCTTCCACCCAAAGGCCTGGAGAGTGGACGCTCTCTCTTTCAGCTGGACATCAATGACAGTTTATGCCTTCCCGCCTCTTCCTCTGCTGCCCAAAGTCCTATTGAAGACCAGAGCAGACAGACCAAAGATGATCCTCATTGCTCCGGACTGGCGAAGGCAACACTGGTACCCACTCCTGAGGAGCCTGACTCATTCCCCTCCATGGACCCTGCCTCTAATTCCTTTTCTTCTGACTCAGCACAGCTCCAAAACTCTTCACAGTCAGCTAAAAACACTCAATCTAGCCGCATGGAAGATTCCTTAGCATCACAGCAGGCCCTTCTCTCCAAGGAGGTGCAGGATGTCATTTTGGAGGCCAGAAGGCCATCAACTAGAAAAGCTTACTCCGCAAAATGGAAACGTTTTTGTGTCTGGAATGAGAAAAAGGGCCAGAACCCTGGAAAACTGAATTTACCTCAAATACTACAATATTTGGCTGAATTGCTAAGCAGTGGACTTTTGTTCTCCTCCATCAAAATCCATGCCTCAGCCATTTCTGCAGAATACAACACTGATCCACCTTTATTCTCTCACCCTCTATTAAGACAGTTCCTCAGCGGGGCTAAGAATTTAAGACCTCCAAGAAAACAACCAATACCTGCTTGGGATCTTAATTTCATTCTGGAAAAACTGACTTTGCCTCCTTTTGAGCCAGCTGCTTCATCAGATTTGCAATATTTGTCCTGGAAAACAGCTTTCCTTCTGGCTATCACTTCAGCTCGTAGACTTTCAGAACTACAGGCCCTCATGGCTGTCCAGCCTTTTATCATCTTCCATCAGGACAGAGTTTCATTTACGAACCAACCCGTCCTTTATGCCTAAAGTGGTATCCAGGGTAGATTTAAATCAGGCCATACATTTACCTACTTTTTATCCCAATCCCTCAAAACAAAGGGGAGAGATTACTACATTCCTTGGACATCCACAGGCAACTGCGTTATTATTTGGACAGAACAAAGCCTTTCAGAAAATCAGAACAGCTCTTTGTGGCCTATGCGGTAGGAGCTCCAGGAAAGCCAATTTCCAAGCAAACCATCTCAAAATGGATAGCCCACTGCATACGTTTTTGCTATTCCTTTCATGGCAAAACTGTTCCTACAGGCATTAGAACTCATTCCACCAGGGCCACAGCCACCTCTGCAGCCTTCCTCAGAGGAGTTCCTACAAAGGATATCTTGGAAGCAGCCACATGGAGTTCTGTGCATACCTTCTCCAAACACTACAACCTACCATTATACTCAAAATCTAGAGCAGACTTTGCCACTGCAGTCTTGCAGGGCATTTTGGCTCCTCCTAGTTCCACCTAGTGCCTACCACCCCTTTCTTAGCTTTGGGATTCTACCCATCTGTTATGACTGCAGCTGTATGCACGATGAACATAGTACAGTTTTGTACCTACCATAAATGTAGATGTTCGAGTGCTAATACAGCTGCAGTCCAGGTTTCCCTCCCTCCTTCCCCTCCAGGGGTATTCTTTTATGGTGTATTTGCTTGCAACTACTGTTTTTTTGATTATATTGCTTTGCATTACTTCATAATTTTATGTATTGCCTTCCTTCTGGGGGCACCTGACATCTGGGGCAAGAAAAACTGAAGAAAATGGCGTCGGCTGGTTCTTTTATACCCCTGTCGCACTGACGTCAGGGAAGAAGCGACGACAACCGACACCGGACCTAGACTTTGGAATTCGGCTGACCGAGGACCCGCCTGACGGCAGAAGAACCCGTCTGTTATGACTACAGCTGTATTAGCACTCGAACATCTACATTTATGGTAGGTACAAAACTGTACTTTCTCTGGTGTCCTTCATACCCACCAACTAGCTACTGTGCTCCCACAAGAAAGGAAATGGAGCTGCTGCTGACCCAGAGCTGATTTGTTCTCAAGTCCATCAGCCCGTCATTCACAAATTCCTTTACTGTTCTTAAAGATCATGTGCAGTGGAAGTTCTTACTGGTGTGAGTCATCCCATTGGAGCTCCTTTCATTGAAGTGCTGATCTGCTGGTGCATTAAAAAAAGGCCATGAAATTTCCACCCTGTTAAAAGTTACATCCTTCATAAAAAAAAAAATAGCATGTTTTTCTTTACTGGGCACATACCTACTGTGACTTGAGTTATGTCGAGCACAATGATCATGTAAGATCAGTGGGTGCCAATGTTTTAAAAAGCGAAGTCAATGGGCCTCCCAGGCAACAGTAATATTTAATGAATAAAGTTGTGTTCCATAAATAATATGGTTACCTAGGTGCCAGGACTTTTGTGTGTCTGTGCCTGTGTTTGCTCAGATTTTTTTAATATGCATTGCCTCTGCAGTGAAAAACAGTTTTTATTTAAAATTTCTTGTACCCCCTACAAACATGAGCTACAATTTGTGGAAGCCAACACAGAAGATCTTCCACTGACTTGACATCAGTTAATGGTCCCCATCACAGTCATGCACCAGGAAGGGCAAGAGGACTGGCTGTGAAGCAGTGATCTGAAGTAGTTACTTCATTTGATCTGCAACCTGTGGGTGTCGGATCCGACAGCTTTCCAAGATCCGAGCTCCTAGCTCCTCCCCCTACCCATAATCCCCCAGTACCAACCACACTACCTCAGATCGTTTTTTGCCCCGGCTAAAGAAACTTCCTTGTGAAGAGCTCCTGGCTGGGTGAGATCATTGCTGGTTTTTAAACCAATTTTTCTCTCAAAGTTTTCATGTGTGTGTGTGTTAGTATCCCTTTTCTGCTTCTTCTGCTAGTTTTTTGGGTCAGGCAGACAACAGAATGAGATATTCTAATAAGGGACCATCTTAAATATTGCTGCTAATCTGTTTGTCCATTTATGCCATTTTCTGTTATACATGTTATACTTCATAGATATATACTAGGCTACCAACTGCTAGAGCCTTTATAAGCCTAGCCACGCAATGCAACCCAGTTGCATCTCCTGTGTCTTAATTGGGGGGGGGGGGTATGTTTGTTAGGAGGTTGCTAAAAAGTTGTGGGAGGGGGAGTATGTTGGGGAATGTTTACTGTTTGCCTCTGCCTACAAGAGACATGTGGGACCAGCCCGGGGATGAATTTACGATTTCCCATCCAATGGCCAAAGTTATGTTTGATTGATTAGGGATAGAGATGGACTCTGCTTCACATAGATGGGAGTGCCTGTTCCAGAGCATGGGGATCCTTTGAGTAACATCTGTCTTGCCAGCACATTTTATTTATGTCACAAGCAAAGTTCAGATCCCTGGATCTACTGCTTCTGGTGCTGTTCATTTTGCTGATTTGTAAAAGCTCCATCAGGGCTTGATTGAAGAATGCCAAGCATAGATCACCTCTCAACAACCTGTAGGAGACTGAGTATAGAAAGTGGACTCTAAGGTAATCTGTATAGAACACTACGTTAATACCCTGGATTATCTTGGTGAAGGACAACTTCTTTGGGCATTCCACCTGTTGCATATGCCTGTTCAGGTACGTGCCGAAGGGGGGCATTGTATTTACTGATGGGTCTGACAAGGGATGAGTAGAGTGGTACTGTAACTTCTTGAACCTTGATGCCACACCCTTACAAGTTGTGCGACATAGAATGATTTTGTTACTACCTTTGTTGCATGTTGGTGAAAGGCTAGATTACTGTCGGGTCAACTTTTAGGGTGTCTTGTAGATAGAATAATTTTGTCTAGGTAGATGTTTTCCCAAAAGGCACTCCTAATGAACTTCTTTGCATTAAGTTTTAATCTGTGGCTTTGACACCAGTCATTTGACTGTGTTTGACCCTTTTGTAGGGTATTGGTGTTGTGGGGGAATTTTTGATAGCCCTTGATATTTACTTTGACCTCTGAGTAGTAGTGCTAAACAGGGGTGGGCCAAGCATGGAGCCCTGTGGTACTCCAGCGGTGACCCGCCTCTTGGTATAAGTGGTCTCCCCACTCCTGATTATTGTCTCATTCATGAACCAGCTGGCAATTTGGCAAGCTGTGTAGGTTTTTATACCTAGTTCATTGAGTTTGCCCACAATACCTGAGTTGGGGTATTGTGTCGAATGCCTTAGCCAAGTCTAGGTAGGTGATGTGCACAGTTTTCCCCTTCATCCATTGTCTTGGTATTCTTCTTAAATAAGTCTACCACATTATGTATGCATGAATTTGCTTTGACAAAACTAAAGTGAGATGGGTCCATTGTTTGTATGTAACCAGTGCCTTTGTTGATCATTACCTTGATGATTCGTTCCATGACTTAAAACTTGTCGGACTAACGGGTCAGTAGTTTCTGGTAATGCATGTTGTATTAAAAAGTGTGTGTGCACACACACATGATCATCATCATCAAAGTCCTGGCACCCAGGTAATGAAAAAAGAAGAAAGAAAAAAACTGTTCAGTGAAAGTGGTACTGTTTATTCCCTGTTCAGCACACCATTGTGTGTTACTGTTTTGAGGTTTTGGACATCGCTTTAGAAGGTCTTGTGGTTGTCTTTAGAAGAGCTTCATAATTGGCTTTACTTACTCCTCTTGGTTTCCTGTTTTTATTAGCGAGGTCTTGTCATTATGGGATTTGCTGTTTCTGATTTTTGCCATGAATTTTTTTTCTTTTTGTTATACACTGTTTAAGATTAGGACTCTACCAGTGTGGTTTGTTTTTGGAGTTTGTTTTGAACTTACTTCTGGTGAGTACAGCAGCCTTTATGCAGCTATTTACATGTTTCTACAGCGTTTCTGTGAATACTTCTGCTTAGGCTGTTTTGAACTCTGGGCTGAGAGTGACATTGAATTTTGACAACCTGTTGCTTAATAGGATGTAGTTTGCTTTAGAATAGTTTCAAACAGTAACAGGTTTTACGGGGTTTTCCAAGTTGATTTTTATTTTGAATGAGACAGGTTTGTGATCTGACTGTGACATGGGGGGGGTTAGTAAGTTTGAACCTCTGAAGTGCACACTGACCAAGGGCATTTGTATTAAGAGTCCAGGAAACTTTGTGCTTGCAAGTTGTTGGCACTGTATGTTTCCCAGTCTGTAGAAGGGTAATTTAAATTGTCCCATGAATAGTGTGCGTTTGAATGACTAGTGCCTCCAGTAGGTCTGGATAGTAAGGGACTCTTATCTAAGGTGATTTTGCACATGGATAAACTCCAGCATGTCGCCCTGTTAAACCATCCTTGAAGTATACTTGTTGCTAATGTGGATCGAGACACTTCCACCTTTATTCCCTGTCTGAGCGCCTGATGGTCAAAATGTGTGGAAGACACTGTAGTCTTGCACTGTTGAAGTACCTTTTGCTGCTTTAAACCATGTAATGGCACAGATGTCTGTCTTCTGTAGAGTGATGGGAGCTTGTAGGGAGTAGAGTTTTTTTGTTTGAGCAGTAACACCTTTAAGTTCTTTTAGGTTTTATTTGCTGTAGGTGTATCACTTTGACATTGCTTAAAACAGGCTCTAAGGGGTTGGTAATACTAAAGCCAAAGTCTGGAAGCCCAAGGGGGACGGGTGCAGGCCATCTTTGACAAAGTAGCCTGGTCTGTTGACCACGTCTTCTCAGGCTGACAGATTGAGTACTGCTGGACTGACACCTGAAACTAAGCTAATTGTTAGTCAGTTTTGTTTGTTCTGTGGCATCATTCTTTTTAAAGTTGGACTTACCTTGCATTGACCAGTGTTCTGAGACATACATTCATAGAGGTCTCCATCTCTTTTCATATAATCCAAAGAGGTATGTCTCTGGCCATTTACACTCACACATCGACTGTAATAGAATCATACTGGTACCTGTAGTGCAGTGACTTGAGTGCATGTGTATCTTGTCAGACTCTGGCCCCAGCTAAGGAGCTGATTGTAATTATCTCCTTGTCCAATCTGGTGAGTGGGGTGTCTGTTTGTCATACAGTGGAGTTCCTTACCACAAGAGTCCTGAGTAAATTGTTTTGGGGTGGATGTTGGGCCCCCCGCCCTTAATTAACCCACTATACGTTGCCTCTATGCTTTCTTTTTTAAATGGTCACCAGTCCAAGTACAGCACTGCATTGCTGCATGGCTGAAAAGGTGTCTGTTTGTTGTCATCGTTGACCTTTCTAGTGTCTTATTTGCTTGAATGTTTTACACAATTTTGTTACTCAGTTTCATAAACGTGTGTTTCTGATTCAGCAGTATTGTTGAATAAAATGCCAAGTGTGAATAGTTATGTTGCTCAGAATTAAAATTTTATGACCATTAGGTATCCAAATGTTTTGGCCAGATGTATCTACTTTTCAAGCCTTTATCCAGATTTCTGATGTCAGCAGGTTGAAAGGTATAGTTACTGAATTATATTAATTCATTAAAGGAACTTTTTTTATTGTTATGAAGAGTAAACATGTTGTGAGCTTCCTTGTTGAAGTTGATAGCAACTAATTAGTAGGTGCTCCTACTTTTTGCCCATTTATTCCACATTACCAGTGGTAGTGTTATACGTTTTGGATTTGGGTTGAGAGCTAAGTGCACTCCCCATAATAGTAGATGTTCAGGTAGGATCGCTGGTGAAATACGAGCTTCCACCATCATTATATGTTCATAGGCAAGTAGTAGGCTAGCTGCACTTGTGGGCCATTTTAAGCTTAGTCAATTTCCCTTTTTATGCTCAGTACCCTAACCCATTTGGTTATAGACTGGTGTTGCCCATCTATCCCATGGTCCATAATTATATCCCTAATGAGAAGAACTTGGATCATACCATAGATAATTTGAGGGGACCCATTCATGGGATATGGCATTTAGGGGCTAAGTCTGTCTTTTAGTAGTTCATGGGGCAGTCTTGGGTAAATTTTATGTTTCCCATCCATAGGCCTCCATTACACTTGAAATTGGACAGGGATGACCTTTGTTTTATGTGGATGGTGGAGTATGTTCCACAGCAATATTATCCCTGTGCGAAGTATGCCTCTCCCTCCAAACTGTTCTGTTGATGTTGCATAAGAGGTTTAGATCCTTAGACAAAGTATTTCTGATGCCATCTGACCTGCTGATGTGCAGTAAATCTATCAGTAATGCGACAGAGGATGACATTGATCACCTCTCATTAGTCTTTAGGATACCAAGAATAGTGACAGGACTTTGAGTCTGTCCATATAGGATACATTGTTTAGGCCTTGTATCCTTTTAGTAAGGTTATCACTGTGGGCATTCCAGTTGCTGCATGTGTCTGAACAGAGGCATGTCATAGAGGGCATTATATTCCATGATCGAAGGGGGAGCAGTGATATCCCTAGGTCTAGACACAATCCCTTTGTTTACAAGCTGTGTGATCTAGAAGAACTTTCATACAACATTAGACACATGTTGGTCAAAAGTTAGGTCACTGTCCGCATAAGTTCCCAAGTCCTGAATAACTGGGTCAGCTATTAGGAGTGCATTGTCAGTGTGGTAGTTCCCTGGGTAGATGACTTTTCAAATAATACAATAATGTATTTTTTGGCATTTATAGTTTGCAGTGATCTGCAAACCTAGCCAGCCGGAGCCCTTTGGTATTGGTCCCACCTGAGAATACTGGTGGCTCCACTGGTAGTTGGTCTGTTTTGTGAAGGTAACTTCCCCTATTTTGATTATCTGTGAGCCAGCTGAAAGTCTAGCAGGTGCCATAGGTTTTATTCCCAGTTTATTTAGCTTTCTACTGTGCCTTGGAGGAGAATTGTGTCAAAAGTTTTGGCCAGGTGAAGGTATGCATTGTGAACCATTTCTCCTTCATCCTTTTGTTTAGTGACCTTTTTAAGAAACTCCATACCTTCTGCTTGTATTTACTGCATATCTTTTTCCTTGCGTGTTCATAGGTAAGAACTAGGCAGTCAGTCTGCAGACCACTGTAAGCATAGCCAAAAAATAATTATTCAAAAGTTCTCTCTCTTGCCTCAAGGATGGCAAGACAAATAGAACAAGGGAGTAAGTTTGAAGTTGCCCATCCAGTTATCTAGATTCACTTTGAATGTGGCAATGATGGTACTCTGCTTTATATGTAGTTTGTTTTGTTCCAGATTAGAGGGATATGTTGGGATATGAATATATGACACTAGCCTGTCTTATTTATCTGCTGATGAAGAATTTGTCCCTTTTAACTGAGTATTTGCAGTACCATTACTCATGCAAAGGAATAGGAAGTCCTACAGGGTTAGATCTTCTGTCTCTAGCCTTTTGAGCCACAAATCTCTATGGAGGAGTCTGTAAGAGAGCAAGTACAGAAAAAGGGCTGCCAGTCTTTCCTGATATCTAAGCTTTCTGAGGCCATTGATGTTTTAGTTATGAATGTCTGTGCGTCAGCTTGTGTAATATGTTTAGATAAATATATACCAAAAGATACATTGTAAATAATGGGTCTGATAAAATATGAATAAAGGGGAATTGAGACTTCCTTGGATCTAGTGGAGATACCTTTAAAAATAAGATGAGCCGGATAAAAGGCTTTCCCAACCTACTGCCTATGCTGATACATGTTAAGGAATTAGCAAGTGCCTAGATCTCTTACAACAGTATTTGGATCAGTGCATCACCTATGTGGTAAGTGGAACTGTTTTTATTAAAATAAACTATGCTAAATTTATTTATTTATTTATTTATTTATTTATTGCAGTTGGTTTACCAGGATAGTCCATTGGGCCACAAGGAACCCGTTTTCAATGGAGTCCTGGGGAGAAAAGCTCCAAAAATACATTTTACATACATATAAACATATATTCACACTTACACTCAAAGATTAACAATAAGGTAAAAAAGCAAAAATGTACAGCTAGATACAGTGTGCAAAAATGTAATAATATTCATTTGTATAGACATATCCATTTGTACATAGTAGATAGGAAAAATTTAGTCACTAGAAAGTTAGAGGAGATTTAGTGAGATGATGAAGTGGTAGAAGAAGAGAATCATTGGACTAAATTTTGTCATACTTTTAATTTGAGATCTTTGTCCTTGCGTCTTTAGTTAAAATGGTCTTAACACATGTTGGAGCAGTTGTCAGGCAACTGAAATTCTAATAACAGCACCCAATTTACAGTTGTCTGGAAACTTGGTTAACCATAGGTCAGGAGTACTGGCCTGAATGAGAGATGCCAAATAGAGCAGGCCCAAAACTAAGCTCTGCGGTACACCACTGGTAACGTTTCAGTAGTGTCACCTGTGACTAACCTAGCTGTCCACCGCAGAATATAAGACTGATTTCAGAAGCTTCACTTTTTCTCTGGTTGCTGAGATGGTGGGGATGATCCTATTAGTCCGTCCGATCTGACTGTTTGGTACCAAATTGTCTGTTAGATCTGATCCTGCGTTTTGATGGTATGCTTAGCATCAAACTTCTTAAGAATTTATCTCCATAGTTCCCCTGTGCACTCACTAAGCTGAGATCTTGTTTGCTGCCATTTTAAATGGACTGATCACACACTGGAAGCGAAGTCTTCAAATATTTTCTTTTTTTTTCCAGTACTATTTACTGTGTGTGTGTGTGTGTGTGTGTGTGTGTGTGTGTGTGTGTGTGTGTGTGTGTGTGTGTGTGTGTGTGTGTGTCCATATATTTGTCCATTAATCATTGCATTCATATTTATTCTGCCTTTCTTTGTATCTTGAGTAGTTTAGTCAACATTTTATACTTCAGCTCTTTTGTGATGTGTAGGGAGGAGGCTTGGTGTCCCCCTGTAAATGTCTCCTGTGCAAAAAAAAAACCTTACTATTGTCGCTGTTTTTTGGTACTTCATTAAAGTAGAACGTCGGCTATCCGAGCCTGCCTTCCAAAGTTTTCTGGTAGGCAAAATAATAAAGTCTGAATATGTAAATATTAACTCACTTATGTTTTTTGAGCTTGTAGCCAGCTTGTGTGTGAAAAGTATTCTTTATTGTCCACTGAAATCACTGGATGGTTGAAAAGTGTATTTCTTTATGCAGGAAAAAATAAGATTTTAGAAGTTTTTTATCCTGTTTAATTGTATATTTGATTATCCAAACAGTTTAATTTATCCAAACTACCCTAGGTCCCAATTAGTTTGGATAATCGACTTTCTATTGTACTTGCTTTTGGATATCAAGAGTGTTTGTTTATTCAGTAGCCAGTGTAGTCCACAGGAAAACCTTCCACCAGTGTTGGCCTCAGCCTCTGGCACTCAATTGTATACCCTTCAGCCCATTTTTTCACACATCCTAAGGACAGAGCAGGACAAGAAGCCTTAAGGTTTAATCAGATTCCCTGGTGTTTTGGACCCCCCATGGATATCCCCAGGAAAAGGACATGCCCTTTATAGAGTCCTTAATATCTGACACCAATGTGGACGAGTGAGAGGACTCCCTAAAATCCCCTCCTGAGGATGCAGCCTTTGACAGGATCCTTGAATTGATGAAACATGGGGGATATTGGCCAACTGACCGCCCCCCCCCCCCCCCCCCCCCAGGATGAGGAGGTTTTCTTTGAGACTTACTGATCTGCACTGTCTACCACTTGGATTGTTCTCCTGCATGGCAGGAACTGGATTCTGTGGTAGCTATACCAATAAAACCTGATAAAATTCTTCTCCGCTTAAGGATATGTAGCAGTGGTTTAATGGACATCTGGTTGTCTGTGATCATTGCAGCAGATGTATGAGAACTGACAGATGAGGCAGTGGCTATCCATCTGTCTAACAATGAGTCTAGAGTACTGAACAGAATGGGCACTTGCACTTCAAGTACTTTTGCTGTGAGGACATTGAATTATGCGTCACGCATGAACTGCTTCCAAAGAGATTTAGCAGAGCAGGCGGTAGACTCTGTACAGAAGCCATCTACTACTGAGTCAAGAAAACAAGATGAGACTACTTTGTGTACTATGCTGAACGTTACAAACGTCATCGTATAAATGTTCCATAATGCAGCCAATGGAGCAGTTAGTGTGGTGGAAACGGACATCACTTTAAGACGTTATGTTTGGCTTTGCCTTTTAGGATAGTTTTAAGGCATTGTTTACCAGTGCCTCCTTTGGTTCTACATGTGAAACTGGTATTAATGAGGTGCCATCAAGAAGTCCCTTTCTGCCACAAGTGTTATATTTGGGACCAGAAAGATTTCAAGTCTCTGTGGTTCAGAAAACCCTGGCATTAAACCTTTCATTACTTTCCTGGCAGAGATGGCCATTTTACTGGACACCAGCCAAAAGGTTGCAGGGGTCTGCAAAACTGAATGTTTTGAGGGTCATTTTCTGGCAAGTAGACCCAACGTTTATGAAGGCTTGCCCAGTTACCCACCTCTGGGGGCAATTTGAGGCTGTTTATCTGTCCACTCAACTGTGAGGAGGGCCATTGTTCATGACATATGGTTATGTGAGAAGAGAGATTCCAAAGGATGTTCATCGTGTTTCACTGTTGCAGTCATTACTCTTGGGTTGTCCTACTGGCAGGCTACCCACAGTCGGCCAGAATTCCAAAGTCTAGGTCTGGCGTCGGTTGCTGTCGCCTCTTCCCTGACGTCAGTGTGCCAGGGGGTATAAAAGATGCAGCCGATGCCATTTTCTTCAGTCTTTCTTGCCGCGTGGTGCCCGAAGCAAAAGCAGTGCCAGTTGGCCGACTCCTAAGATTTTCAAATCCGAATTTCAGAAACGAAGTCTTCATTACAACTAAGTACCCTGTTGGGGAAACTTTTTTTTCTTGCTCCAGACCGTTGTCAGAAAAAGTTAACAATTGTATTCCTTGTGGGAAGCAAATACCTCCATAAGGATTTTCACCCTTACTGTATTCCTTGCCTAGGCCCTGATCACACCGTTGCTAGTTGTCTGTTTTGTGCTAGATTTAACCAACACACTATCAAGCGTCTGTTCGATTTTGCATTCCATTACTTTGGCCTAAGATTTAATTATATAATGCCATCGGATCAACAGACAACCGGATTTTACAAAAAACGCAAGGAAAAGGATAGGCATCCGATGTCCAAAACCGACAAAGCCTCTACTGGGCCAGTCGCCGGTTCTCAGTGAGGTGCTTTCGCAGCCCCTGGCACCCGCTACCTCAGAGCCACAGGCCGCTTCTGACTCCCACGTGGAGCCGACTAGTCCTCTGGATACTCAAGGTATTGGACACTCGGAAATCATTCCCTCAGATGGGACCGGAGCTGCTGAGCAGGCATCGGCTTCTGAGGGTATCTTCAGACCTACACAACTATATATTAAGCCATCTTCAGCTTTAAAGACTAAAGCAGGCAGCACTAAAGACAAAGAAACAAGTACAGCATTCTCCTACTCAGGCTTCCATGCCTAAAAAAACAGATGCTCAAAATGGCCGAAGACCTAATTACTTTGATCAGGGGCTGCCATCCCCCTCCTGATAAGAGGCCTAGGTAAGAGACAGAGTATGATTCTTCTGATCAGGTTTCTATTTTCTCTGATTCCTCTTCTGAACAAGATTACTATATGCTTCCCTATGAGGATTCTGATGCTGAAGAATCCATTCCTTCAGCCTCTCCTCCTGAGGTTTATTCTTTTGGGGAAACCCTACATACCATGAGGGAACATTTCCACTGGGAGAGCCAAGATTATTCTGAATCTAAGAAAAGGCTCAGAGACTTTCTGCTACTTCCTCAGCACAGACCCCTTGCTATTCCACCTGTATTAGACATTGTAGATTATGTATTTTCAGAGTCCGGCCTGTCCCCATACTCTTTACCCCCTGCACCTGCTAAGCCAGACAGATACTACAGGGTCCCGAATTCTCATAAATTCCTGTATAAAACCCGCTGCTGACCCAGAAACTAGATCTCTGGGTCCCAAGGGGGTTAACGCTTCCACTGCAAAAAACCCTTTCCCCGCTGATAGGGATTCCAGGGCTCTAGACAGATGGGTGAAAAAAGTCTACACTTCTGCTACCCTGGCTGTAAGGGCTTTAAATTGTCAGTTTCATATGCTTAAATATCAGCAATATTTAATGTCACTGCTTAAACGGAAAATGTTGACAAACACTGAATGTACAGAGAACAAGGAATTGCAGGATTTATTGCATGCAGCTGAACAAGTGGGAAAGCATACTTTGCAATGTGGTTATGATTCACTGGAAGCCTCTTGCAGGGCCGCTGTTACAGGTTCTGTTATTAGAAGGCATGCTTGGTTAAAGGAACAAAATCTGCCTGATCATGTTAAGCAAAATTATTAGATGCACCATTACAGCATGCTACTTTGTTTGGTACTAAAGCAGAAGAGGTGTTGATAAAAATGGAGGATAAAGCAAAATCCATGCAGACAGTCAAGGAGTTCTTGCAGGTACAGCCACCCAGGTTTAGCAGAAACTGGCCTTCTAAAAAAATGCTCCTTTTCCAGTGTCAGGCAGACCACAAAGAGGCAGATACAGGCGTCCCAGAGGCAGATCTCAGCCCCAAGGCTCATACAGGCCTAAACAATGGGGTGCTCCTACCTCCAAAAGTGAAGAAGACAAATCACAACCTTTCAGGAAACAGTCCCAATGACTTTCCTCTACCAGATCCAAGCACTTTTCTTTTGGCAGCCCCCTTAGGGGGAAAAAATAGCACTTTTTTCATCAAATTGGCAAATGATTACCCAAGACAAATGGGTCCTGAACATAGTGTCCCAAGGCTACAGGTTCCATTTTCACACTCTTCCAAGGTCAAAAGGTATGCCAGACCTGCCACATAATCAATGGGCAGAGGCACAAAAACAAATTACGGCCCTCATGGATATGAGGGCCATTCAGCATGTACCACAACAAGAGCAGGGACAAGGATTTTACTCAAGACTTTTCCTAGTACCCAGAAAGGTCAAAACCTGGAGACCAGTACTGGACCTGTCTATACTAAATACGTTTCTGGAAGTTCCAAAATTCAAGATGTTGACTCTACAGCAGCTATTGCCCATGCTGGGCACGAAGGCTTGGCTCGTAACTTTGGACCTAAAAGAGGCATACCTGCATGTCCCAATCAGACAATCTTGCAGAAGATACCTCAGATTCATAGCTGGCTCAATGCATTACCAATTCTCTGCACTGCCCTTTGGCTTATCTACTGCGCCCAGGGTCTTCACAAAATGCCTGGCACCAGTAATTGCTTTTTGCAGACAAAAAGGAATTCAAATATACCTCTACTTGGACGACTGCCTAATTTAAGCAGAGAACAAAGACATTCTTCTAAAGCATCTGGCGTTTGTAAAAAAATTACTAATTGGCCTAGGGTACACAGTAAACGAAAAGAAATCAAAACTAGTGCCCTCTCAAGAGATGATATTCCTGGGTGCAAGCCTAAATACAACTGCCCAGATGGCTTATCTCACGCCAGACAAACAAAAGCAACTGACTACTTACTTCAGGAATTTGGCAACAAAAACCCACTTATCTGTAAGGAAAATCCTGCAGGCCTTGGGTTTCATGCCATCCTGCATTCTACTAATTCCATATGCAGTCTGGCATATGGAAACTTCAATGATATCTAAAAGGGTTTGGACTGCACATTGTCACAGCCTAGAGACAGTAATTGCACTCATTCCCTGCCTGCAACAGGAGTTTCGATGGTGGTCAGAAGCCTGTCACCACAACAAGGGCCTGCCATTCAGTTTACCCACAGCCGGACAAACACTGACAACGGATGCATCAGATTATGCCTGGGGGGGCCCATATGGCAGGAAAATGTATTTAGGGCACATGGCCTGCAAACCAGATGCATCTTCACATCAATCAAAAAGAGATGCTAGCTGTTCAAAATGCCCCGACAGCTTTCAAGGACCTGCTTCATCCAGGACGGTTGCTGATAAAGACAGACAACACTATGGTCATGTGGTACATAAACAAGCAGGGAGGTACACATTCCTACCCCCTCTGCAGACACGCAATGACCTTATGGGACACAGCATTGGCTTTTCAAGTTCACCTGCAAGCACAATTCCTGCCAGGAAAAACAAATACTTTGGCAGAGGAACTAAGCCGAAACCTCATGGATCCACAAGTCTTCAGCATGATAATAAGGAAATGGGGATGCCCAGACATAGATCTATTTGCCTCCTCTCACAACTGCCAATTGCAGAGATTTTGCGCAAGGATTTATCACAAGCAAGCATGGAAAGTGGACATCCTAATCTTCAGCTGGAAAAATCTAACAGTATATGCCTTTCCCCCACTGCCTCTCCTTCCCAGGGTACTCCTAAAGGTCAGACAAGAGAAGCCAAAAATGATACTGATTGCAACAGACTGGCCACGCCAGCACTGGTGCCCAATCCTAAAGAGTTTGTCTCAAGGTCCAGTATGGATCCTGCCTCAAACTTCACTTGCTGACCCAACAAAACAATCAGATCCTGCACAGCCAACTCAGGACCTTAAATCTGCCAGCATGGCAGATAATGTAGCCATTCAGAACAGTCCTCTTTCAAAAACTGATGTTTTCTTGGAGGCCAGGAGGCCCAGTACTAGAAAATCCTATGCAGAAAAATGGAAGAGATTCTGTGCTTGGAGCCAGGGACAAGGCATTGACACGTGTGTACCAAATATCCCTCAGATTCTACAATACCTAACTGAGATGCTAAACAAAGGCCTTTCTTTCTCATCTATTAAGATTCATGCCTTTGCCATTTCAGCCCATTACAATACGGAACCACCTATCTTTTCTCAACCTTTAGTAAGGCAGTACCTCAGAGGGGCCAAAAACATTAGGCCTCCAAGGAGAGCACCAATTACGGCCTGGGACCCCAATTATGTTTTGGAAAAACACACTGCCTCCTTTCGAGCCAGCATCAACAACAGATATCAAATGCTCATCCTGGAAAACAGCTCTGCTCCTAGCAATAACCTCTGCAAGGCGAGTCTCGGAGTTACAAGCACTCATGGCTGTGGAACCATTCATCATTTTTCATCCAGACAGGGTTTCTCTGAGGACCAACCCTACATTTTATGCCTAAGGTGGTGTCCAGTGTGGCCCTCAGCTAAACCATTCACTTGCCTACCTTTTATCCAAATCCACAGAGCAAGGGTGAGAAAATTCTGCATTCTTTGGACATGCACAGGCAGTTACGCTTCTACTTGGACAGAACTAAAGCTTTCAGATAAACTGAGCAACTTTTAGTGTCATATGCTGCAGGATCACAAGGAAAGGCCATCTCAAAACAGACCATTTCTAAATGGATAGGCCATTGCATCCGATTCTGCTATTTTCAACATGGCAAATTAGTACCAAAGGGCATTAGGCCTCATTCCACCAGAGCAGCAGCCTTCCTCAGAGGAGT